>NW_023459609.1:0-33203 GCF_013731165.1 Rhagoletis pomonella | reverse complement strand
ATCTCGAAATGAATGAGTTATTTTTCTCAAAATTATTTGCGGTCCCATATCATGACGCATTCAAAAATATGAGAATCTCACCAAACCTTGTTCCAAAAAAAAATAAGTGGATGTAGTTACAAATGTGCCTTTAAAATCATCATATTTTCTTTTCAACTAACAACTGAAAAATTCGGTCAAAACATTTCAACATTTTTATCTATTTCGGTATATTTTAGGGAAAAATATGGTACCATCGAAAAATTGTATACGGCAAACAGTTGACACATACTAAAATAAGAAAACTGGAGATTAATAGTAAATTAACTAAAAATAAACTGAACACAACCAGTGCTTAATAGTTTTACTATGCTTTTCACAGTATACTAGCAATAATTATAACATCTGCAATAAATAATTCAAAATGCCCTATTTTCTTTTGTTTCAGATAATTCTGAATACGCGAACACTGCTATTAACTTGTTTTTTTCTATAAAAGTATTTTTTTTGCAAATATTTTTTGCGAAAATTCGATTCCATTAAATGCAACTGTTTTTTTGTTCGAAAATTTTTCGATTAACTTGATGTATGTCTTCATTTGTCAATTGTATTGAAAACTTAGGATTTTGATGGCTTTTTTAAACCATTTTTAAACCACGGCGCGGCAACACTGATTGCGACTACTGCGCAATTTTTAGTCTAGTTTTGATTCTGGTATCCAGATCATGCTGTAAAATATGGATAAGGGCGTAGAAAAAATTAAAAAACAAATTTAATATACTTTTTTTGCGTTTTAAAGTTGAAACTATCAAAATATACAACGCACATTCATATTTCTTACACATATTTACTTGAGCAACGTTTCTCCAAAATAAGGTTTGTGCAACAAATTGAGGTTTACAAGTCTCGGGTTGCGCAATGATTTTGTGTGTTTAAGGGCCCTATAAGTTTGTTTTTCGTTATGCAAATAAGCATACAGATTCTATGTTTTCGTAAAGCAAGCAAATAATATATATATTTTTTTTATAACAATGGATTTAGTTATAAAATTTTATTTATTATTTGTTTTTCAACAAAACAAAGTTGTGTATGCTTTTGATACTTTGTCTGCTTGGCAACTGATATTTTTTTTCAAGCTCGCGGCAACGCTGATTGCCACTGTTGCAGCGACGCGAGCAAAATGATAAACTTAGATATGTTTTTCACGGGGATGAATTGGCCATCTATCCCATTAGCTATTATGGAGCACTAGTGTTTCTACTGGTAGGATGCTGATGCAGGAGTGGACAATTGGCATCTCCTATGACACCGCCATGTTAAAATAACAGTCGCTAACATTGAAAAAGGATACAACGTGAACTAGTTGGGCTGAAACACAAACTGGTATCATACTGGTTACAACTGGTAGCTTTCCCTGTAGGGACAAACTGGTAGCATTCTGGTTCACAACTGGTAGCTTTCCCTGCAGGGAAGTCACATTGTGTGTGTGTGTGTTTACATGCTTGAACTCCTTGGAAGTTGTTACCATGGCATCTCCTTTGTTTGGCTATAGGTAGACAAACAATTTTTTCAACTCACAATTAGTTTAACGTTCTTTAACAATTCTAGCTTATGTTCGAAAACAAAAATCTTTTTAATTTTTAAGAAACCCTTTAATATCGAAAATTGTCTTTTATGTGCTATGATTGTAAATAGTTTGCCTGATATGGACGGTGATTTGGTCGAAAGTACCGTCCGCCAACATTCAAATGCACCACTTCCACTTACATCTGCTGCACGACCTCCTACATCTTTGCTTTTCTCAGTAAGTATACAACTATTATAAGATAAGGGTTGTGCCTATAAAGTATTTACTTCATTTACGATAATAACGTTACTGTATCCCTACTCCGGGTGTACTTTATTCAACGCTTTTACAATTTTCTTAGGAAAAACTATTCCCTTAGTTTTAATATACAAAAAATAAAGGCCCATTTGTTAAACTTTGTGCGGATTATATTTATATACTAATATTATAATTGTTTAAGTTTGTATGTTTGTGAACTTGGATGTTTGTAGCTCAATCACGCGAAGGTGAATAAACGGATCTGCATGCAATTTTGGACACAGAGAGTTTAGTTATGGATAGAAAAAGTTGCTAACTTTTTTAAGAGAAGTGCCAAGAGTTAAAAAGTTAAATTAATTTAAATTAATTAATTTATTTTTCGGGCCAGTTTTCAATTTATCTTTCGGTTATTCTAGGAGCCAGTAAGTTAAAAATCAAAATCAAGTTTAATTTTTCCCCCTACGCGTTTCGTTGCTAACTTTTTTAAAAGAGTGAGAGTGTTCTATTTTTTAAAATAATGGCTGCATTTCTTTATTCATTCTGAACGTTTGGAATAAACTTTTTTGTTTATTTATTCTTTAGAACGTTCCTGATGATATGTTGACGTATATCTCAAACGCATTCTGTTTATTCCGGCTGTGAGATGGGATTATCCGGAATGTATAAAGAAACGCAGCCAATGTGATTACAAGCTTGTAAGAAAAAAAAGAGCTCGTAAAGCCATGGAATAATGTAATAAACAAAGTGAAATCAATATATGACATACATATTTATTTTTGATACACTTATTTGACAACAGTTTTGTCATTGCATTAACCCATTTGCCAGTAGCAACATTTGAAATGTATTTCAAATTAAAATTTTTTTTTTGTAATTCCAAAAATAATTTGTTTTAGGAAATAAGGAGCAACCAACAAAAAATTGCATAAACATGCAGAACTACTCACAGTAAAGAGGAGGATATGTTTATTGTGTCGAAAAATTTTACACAGGAATGGGAATCGATGAATGCGTATGGTGTTCAACTGACTGCATCATCCAATTTTCGCGCTCTGCACTTCAAATCGAGTGAAATAAATTATTCAAATGCCAAGAGAAGACGCCTCAATCCTAATCCAGTTCCATCAACTCAACTTGCGTGCCTTTTTTCGTAATATTTTCGAACATATTTAGCTATTCTGTTTCTTGATTGGCTCAACAACCACCTAAGCGATTTTGTGCAAATCCCTTAAAGCGCACCAATCATTTTGCTTTTCATATTACTGGTTACTGAACTCAAAATTTCAAGTCTCACTCGAGAATAAGCTCTTGCTCTATTCATCTGGTTTAAAACCGGTATGGACTTATGGAATACAATTATGGGGCTCTGCAGCAACCTCCAATATACATACTTTCTAGGTTCCAATTAAAAAATCTTAAAATTAATGTCAACGCTTAGTTTTATGTTGCAAACAACGAAATACGCAGTGACCGTCGTCCCTACTGGTGCTTCTGAAATAAAAAAGTACGTCTTGGCGCACCAACAAAAATTGCATGGTCCTCTTATTTCTGCACTAATTTATCATACAGTATCATTACGGCGACTTAAAAGGAAATCAATATTATCTACTAATATTGAACGCCTGCGTTCTTAAACTCAATTTGGTCTTCTCCTGCAAACGCCAGCATGAGTGCTTTAAGAGCTATTTAATTGTTATCTTTAGGGACGACTTGACCTAGCAAGTGAATAAACTGTATTTTAATTCGCTAAACCATAATAATAATAATAATAATAATAATAATAATAGATTGGCGCTTACACATATGTTAGTGTTTGGCCGAGCTTCTGCTCCGATTTGTAGCGTGCGTCTTGATGTTGTCACACAAAGGGGAGGGAACTACAGTTTTACACCGACCCCGAACGGCGATTGTATTTTTATGAGAAGCTGTCTTTAATGGCGGAAAAACACGCGGAGGTTTGCCATTGCCTACCGAGGGGCGACCGCTGTTAAAAGAAAAAAAAACATTTTTCTGTGTTTTTTTTGCGATGTTGCTTTGACCAGGGCTTGAACTAAGGCCCTGCGGAGTGGTAGCGCGCACTGCTATAATATGTATTAATATGTATTAATACATACATGCGTATGTGTTTTGTACACTTTGAGATTATGTAGTTCATCGTGCCATACATGAACAAAAGCCAAAACAGGGTTAATGTAGACAAATATATGAATTGTTTACATTTAAAATTTCAAATATATACATACATATTTACATATATACATATGTATGTTATATACCCAACGGGCCTGAAAGTTAGCTGCTCCCCAAAGGAGCAAGTACGGAGCAGTACAAAAGCAAAGTAAAAAATAAATTTCTAAGTTTCTAACCAAGGTGTATTAAACAAGGTGGGGTTGGGGCGACAGCTGAGTTTTTCGCCGTGGAGGCCATTACGTCAAAATGATGTGTTTGTTGTAACTCATACCAATGACAGTATGGACATCAGCGTATAATTTGTTAGTGTAATTTTTTACTTATATACGGCTAACATCACCTTGTTAAATACGCCTTGTTTCTAACAATGCTCAGCAATAAATATCATTTTGAGTAGTAACATAAAATATGTTCTTTTGAAAAAAAGTTAATTTATGTACAAACGTGTATGTATGTGTTTTCGTATGTATACCACAAAGAAAAGAAAAAAAACCATGTTTATGAGTACATACAGTACAAAAACGCCACTCTTTTATTAAAACCATATATGCAATATTTCTATATTGGCTGTAAGCTAACTTCTCAATGTGTAAGCATTCCGAAATCAAAGCGAGACAGTCTAGTACCATTTTTGTCAATGTATTGTGTACTTGAGTGCCGTTTTTTTATATGTGTTGTGTATATGTTTACTTATAAACGTATGTGTTCCTTTTCTTTCGTGCGTGTTTATTGATATATCTGTACTGTAGTGTTTTCGGACGGTACTAGCTCTTACTGCCAATATTACATATATGATTAAAACAATAATATAATATAAAAACTAAAATTTGCATGCATCGCGTTTTAAATGCTTTAGTTGAAGTGCTCACCAAGGGCTTTTTTGGGAGCAGCAAGGGAGCGCTTCTTTCTAATGACACACAATGTTAAAATACAATGAAGTGTGAAATTAGGAAGCGAGCCCTTACTGCTGAATATGGAGCGCTCCAATCCCAACGGGACTGAAAGTTAACTGCTCCCCAAAGGAGCAAGTAGGGAGCAGTACAAAAGCAAAGTAAAAAAATAAATTTTGGAATTTCTAACAATGCTCAGAAATAAATATAATTTTGAGTAGTAACATAAAATATTTTCTTTTGAAAAATATTTAATTTATGTACAAACATGTATGTATGTACATTAAGTACACTTAATAAAGCCATCAACTGGTTTACAAAAAACGCCATTATTTTATTAAAACAAAAATATAATACAAAAATTAAAATTTGCATGCATCGCTTTTTAAACGCTTTAGTTGAAGCGCTCACCAAGGGCTTCTTTGGGAGCAGCAAGGGAGCGCTTCTTTCTAATGACACCCAATGTTAATATACAATTAAGTGTGAAATTAGGAAGGGAGCGCTCACTGCTGAATATGGAGCACTCCAATAGCAATAATTGAGCGCTTCTGGCCCCATTGGAATATAACTAATGGAGCGCTTCTGGCCCTGTTGGGTATGTATATTATGAGGCGCATAATGTGTATGTACATGTTTCAAAAATTTTGTAGTATGATAATTTATTGATCTCACTAGTATTTTTAATGCCTTTGGTGATTTTTGGGTCTAAAAGAGTTACTCCGGGAACAGTAGTCAATATATTATCGTATTCTGCTTGTGTTCTTAAAAGATTATTGTTTTCAACAAGTGTGTGCTTAGCTTCTTCTCGATGAATTGTGCAAAATCGGCAATAATAATCCGCTCTGAAAGAACATACAAAGCCAAAACAAACATTCGCTCCTAAGTTGTCGTGAGCAACAGTCACCAAAGTACCTTTTATGAACATATTGTCCACTTTCACACCGATGTTTTCGAGTGCTCGAATGTCATTGATAATCGGATACAATACTCTATTAAAATCTACGTTTTTGTTTTTGAGATCTTTATATAAGAAAAGCGCAATTAAATGAATGTTAGCACACTTTGAATTGTATTGAAACGGAAGATTTCTTATTGTAAAGTAGAGGGCACCAATCTTATGTGTTTCGGTTTTGCTTCCTAATGGATTAGTTATTTCGAAGTCATCATAAAATATTTGTATTTGTAAAGCATTAGGTTGCTTTTGAAAAAATTCGGACGCAGAAAAGTTTTCAGAACAGCAAAAGCTTGCAAGTGTTTCCCTATTACAAATATGATTCCTAGCGCCCAATTCGCTTCTAGAATGATCGGGCCAGCGCTGACACTCCAACGTACCGGTGCATAGGTTGCGGTCTGGCTCGCAACTGCGTGCCGGGGAGATCTGAACGAGCATCGAGTCAGGCAACAACCGTATTGCGAGCGCAACATAGCTTATTAATATTATTGGCAGCGGAGTTTTTTTGGTAAAAAGCAATTTTTTAAAGTGCCGGACGAGGCACTATTGCAGCAGCAGTGCACAAAATATTTGGTGACAGTATTAAATATCGTTTTTTCACTTTTCAGTAAACTGCATGATAAGCAAGAGTATTTTTGCCGATGCCAAAAAGTTTCGATAATATTCTATGAGATATTGAAGTAATTGGAGCAAACTTGGTGGAATCGATGTAGTCATAAGTGGGTGGTGCCACGCCATTTTTACAAAAATCAAAAATATTGTGTCTTGTGAAGAGATTGTTGTAAGTTGGCGTGTTTAGTTATTGAAATATTGGGATTTTCGTATTTCTGAAATTTACCGTTATTGGTCGGTGGCGGTAGTTTTAGTCCGATTTCAAAAAATTTTCAACATGTCGCTTCTTTAAGCCTAGGTTGATAAATGTACCGAGTTTCGTAGAAATTGATAAACAGGTCACCGAGATACACATATGTAGGCGTAAGTGGGCGGTGCCACCCCCATTTTCACAAAAATTTCCCTAAGTAGCATTTTGTTGTTGATTTTCAGTAAATTAGCTTAAATAGTTACTAATTTATCGCAGTTTTCGTATTTCTGTAAATTACCGTTATATGGGCGGTGGGCGTGGTTCTCGTCTGATTTCAAAAATTTTCAAATGGTTTCTTAGCGAGGCTCTAAGTAATGTCTGTACCGTTTTGTGAGGATTGGTGGTGGGATTACAGAGATACAGCATTTCATCGTAAGTGGGCGGTGCCACGCCCATTTTTGAAAAATTGCATAACTATCTTATTTTATGCCAAAATTCTACATCGCGTACCAACTTTTAATAATTTGGATCCAGTATTTACAGAAATGTTGTTGTTTTTGCATATTTCGAAAATACCGTTATACGGGAGGTGGGCGTGGTTATTGTAAGATGTCGCCCCTTTTCAATCCCAACCTACCTTGGAAAAAGGAAAACTTACTTATTAAATTTCGTGGACATAACTCAATTATTTCCCGAGTTAGCATGTACACGGACAGACAGACGGACAGACGGACGGACGGACAGGCATGGCTTAATCGATTTCTCTTTTCATTCTGAGCATTTATGTATACATTTGTCTACATCCATCTCGATTCTTTTTGGCTGTTACAAACAACCGTTATGCGAACAAAGTTATAATACCCTTGCGCACAAGTGCGCTCGGGTATAAAAAAGTAAACAAACAAAAGTCAAATTAAACTCTAAGTTTATTAAACACCCCAATGGAAACACTTGACAGTTGTTCATAAACTCAAAACGTTAAACTCGAGTTGAAATTTCAACGTGAACGTAGTTATAAAGCCGCTTATTATACCCCAGTAAAAAAATTATATGTGCAATATGTTTTTCTCCATTTTAGCTCTATGAAAGAAGAGTAAAATTGTTTGCTGTATGCGATAGCCTTTAGTTTATAAGTACTTTCATATGTTAAGTTAATGTTCCTTTACAATTTTAATCACCATTATCACAAACAATATTTAATATTCAATAGTAAATAGTAAACAATTATATGTGCAAAATGAAGTATTTAGTTTTGCCTGCTCCAGGGTCAAAAATTTTCAACAAAAATCTAGACCAATGACTGTGTGGTAAAAACTTAAACACATAAAAGCTTTTTTTTTCGTAATAAACCTGTTTTATTATTTTCCCTATAGTAGTATAACAGAAATGAATTTTTGTGGCATAAACATTAGTTAATTAACTGCTGAAGTAATCGGACAGCAGAATCTAATAAAAAGTTCCTTTAAAAATCCCGACGACTATGGAAATAATAAACTTGGTGGCCTTATACAACCCCAAAAGAGTCGTGCAAATGACATATCTAAAGGTTAGCTACTAGGAACAGCATTGAAATGTATTTGAATCTCTCTGTCACAAGTAAAGTTCAAAACAAATAATAAACACAGCTTTGGGACTTAAGGTGAAGAATAAATCGCCCACTTATGGCACGAAATGCTTTTTTAGCGTTTTACAAAAATTAAAATTTTGCAGGCAGAATTAAAAAACGCAGTTTTCAATGATGAAAACAACTTCAATATAGTTGATCCAGATGCCCACCACAACTTGGAGAGCCAGTCGGCAACATACAAAAAGCATTTAGCTTTGGAAAACAAATAAAATCTTTTCAGTATGGCAAAAATAAATATCCTGAAGTAGAAACATTCTTTGCGCATTAAGTTGGCAAATGTTTCGTTCATTTCGACCGAAGATATTTGAAAATTCCAGCGGTAAAACGTTGCTATTCATACTGTGCGAACAACAAAACCGTTACTCAAGGAACAAAATACATTCTTTTAGAGTAAATAGCTTCAAATACCACTGGGAATTTGTAGGATGTACTTCTCAATAAGATTTTTACTTATTCAAAACAGAATGATAACGTGTTTAAACTCGAGTAAACCAAACTTCACAAATAGACGGAAATAATATAAATTTTAGTACAAAAATTCGGTAAAATATATGCCGAAAACCTTAAAATAAGCAAAGGTGTGCAATAGAAATACAATCCCATACCAACAAATAAAATTACCTTTAAAACATTTTTTAAAATAGTCGGTGGCCTAACACTTTTTTGCACATATAAATATTTTCTACGAAAATTTCAACATAATGGTACAATTAAATTATCTGGTTATAAACTATTGCATATGTATTTATGAAGATTTTTATATTCTTTGGATAAAGTAAATGAATACAATTATTGGAAAAAAACATCAAAGATCTAGTATTGGGTTTTCATTTAGCTAATTGAAGTTGAAGTATTGCACATATATTTTTTTACTGGGGTAATTTAGTTAAAATCCACGGCTATTGCTGTGTGCCAATCGGTAACGTTTTTCTCCGTGGAGAGACGGGGAAAAATTTTCTATGGTTTACGAATAAATTGAAGTTTGCTGTGCCAAATGCAAAGTAAAGTTGAAAGACCAAACAAACGCCCGTGCGAAAGCTGTATTTTGTGGTTGTAGGTGATCTGACGGCCTTGCATACATATATTAATCTTCATATCGATTCAGGTCTATTACATGCGCCCCACGCTTTTCATTTTCAATCTCATAATTTATTTATAATGACTATTGCTAAAATTTCAAAATCAAAAGTTACCAAGACCAATTCTATGACTGGGAAATTTTATTTTATAATTTTCAGTTCATTTATAAAAGCGTGGCACATTCAAAAGCTTTTATTTTATTTTATTTATTTTCTACTTTTTAGTATAAAATTATGCAATAGATATTAAGATAATTCAACTTGCAGTGAAAAGAGAACAGAAGACTATGCAAGCTAAATGTTTTGTGCTCACGTTTAGTATATACATACATATGTACATACATACATATCGCAGCAATTTATTTCATTTAAATAAATGGCGTGTCCTCCATTTCCGCTGTAGCGTATGCAGTGCATATTTTTAGGCGCAATATTTAACTTCTGGCGAGGCGTCATCTAACTCTAGAGTCTTCTGCTTGTTTCTCTTTGACATGATACCTACGACGAGGTTGATATCTAGACTAGGTTATATAGACACTTTGCCATAAATAACTTTGCTGTTAATGCTGGTCTGAATATACAACATTGCAAGTTGATAAAAGCTTCGTAAAAGGAGGTCTCAAAAACATTTATGTATTATTTATTTTATAGTAGGAGAGCTTCTGAAACAATATAGAAGCAATTATTTCGATTTTAGTTGTTGAAAAGAAATGACTATCTAAATCCCGGGACTAATCCCGGGATTGTGATCAGTGTTGCCGCGCCGTCTCAAGAAAATGTATCACTGACCAAGCCAAAAATGTATCCAAATTTCTTTTTATACCCGAGCGCACTTGTGCACAAGGGTATATTAATTTTGTTCACATAACGGTTGTTTGTAACAGCCAAAACGAATCGAGATAGATATAGACAAATGTATACATAAATGATGAGGATGAAAAAATAAATCGATTAAGCCATGTCTGTCTGTCCGACCGTCTGTCCGTCTGTCCGTCTGTCCGTCCGTCCGTTCGTGTACATGATAACTCGAGCAAAAATTGAGATATCTCAACGAAATTTGGTATGTAGGTTTCCATTTATCCAAGGTAGGTTGGTATTGAAAATGGGCGAAATCGGACTTTAACCACGCCCACTTCCCATATAACGGTAATTTCCAGAAATACGAAATCTGCGATATTTCAGTAACTACGGAAGATAATTCACTCAAAATTGATATTTACAATAATTTTTAGACAAAAAATAAGAATATTATAAATTTTTGGAAAATGGGCGTAGCCACGCCCACTTATGGTTACATGTGTATATCTTGGTAACCGCTGCACCAATTTCTTCGAAACTTGGCACAGTTGTTGGCCTTGGTACAGCATAAAAAATCGCCGAAACTTTTTAAAATCGGACAATAACCACGCCCACATCCCATATAACGGTAATTTAGAGAAATACAAAATCTTCGATAATCAGTAAATATTGAAGCTAATTTATTCAAAATTGATGGTTGCAACAATTCTTTACCAAGAAATACGTTTATGGTAAATTTTTGGAAAATGGGCGTGGCACCGCCCACTTATGATCACATATAAGTATATCGGTAACCATTCTACCAATTTGTACCAAACTCGGTGTGGTTATTCTGATTGCCACATATAAGCAAAACGTTGAAAATTATTGAAATCGGACTAAAATAACGGCCGCTTCTCATATAACGGTAAATTTCAGAAATGCTTGGAACTTCAATATTTCGAAATTGAAGGACGCCAATTTACTCAAAATTGATACACCCCGGCTTACCATCTAGCGGAAGGTTTCGGAAAGGTGAAAAAACATATATTTAATACTTGCGCCGGGTATTTAATGTTCGGCTCCGCCCGAACTTAGGCTTTCTTACTTGTTTTACATATACATCTCATAACTTGTAAGAAAACCAAACATTTTCATGAAAAAGACATAATTTAACCCATGCTAAGGACTTGGAATACATGTGCATAAAATCAAACATTTGTAATTTCAATTTATAAAGTACATTTTTCTTTTTTTTACATATACATCTCATAACTTGTAAGAAAACCAAACATTTTCATGAAAAAGACATAATTTAACCCATGCTAAGGACTTGGAATACATGTGCATAAAATCAAACATTTGTAATTTCTATTTATAAAGTACATTTTTTGTGCATAAGTATTTTGCAGAGTAAATATAATAAATAGCAAGTACACTCTAAAAAGAGCATGTACTCAAGTAGCACATTGGTGTATAACTTGGTGTAAATTAGTGAATTTCGGTACAATTAATCATATTTATACCACAATTCATAAATGTACACCAATTTATACACCAGTGTGCTACTTGAGTAAAACTACTACTGAAAAGTATCTATTTTTCAACAAGCATCTGTATAAATATGCGTATAAGATGTTCAGTATTTGATTTTGAACTTGAGATCTTTAAAATATACACATAAATACACATACATATGTAGAATGTTTAAAATTGCAAAAATTTTCGAACTACAAATACATTTACTACTAATAACAAACATTACTTTATTTTAAACATTTTATGTGTAAAAGTAAACAGGCAATTTTATTACGCTGCTTGCACATTTGCATACATTAAAAGAGGAAACTGGTTACCTATCTCAATAAGCGAAATAAACAAAGATTTTTAGAGTGTATTTAAAGTCTTTTCAGTAAAATTCATAAAAGTTTCCTTAAATAAATCAAATTTAGTTTTTTAAACTACATTGAAATCTTCTTTATTTTTAAATTCAGAAATGAAAATATGTGATATGAAAGAGATTACTACAAAAAGAGTATAATTTACTTTACATATATCGTCGTTTAAAGTACAAAACCGCGTATCGTCATTCTGCAAAACCGCGTAACTGACATTTGCTGCCAAAAATTGGATTTGCTCACACAAGCTCTTGGTTTCGTCCTGAAATATACTAGCCAGAAATGCGATTGCTTTATAAAAAAGAGAACCATATTGAAATATAAGTGTTTTTACTCTCTAGAAAATAATTTATGCAACGTCACATACGCGGTTTTGCATTATCTTGATACGCGGTTTTATATTTTGTTGCGGTTTTGTACTTTAAACGACGATATGTATGTATTATATTAAGATCTTGCTTAAAGCATCCTTTTAAGCTAATTAAAGCAATTGCGCTTATACCTATTTTGGTGAGATCTCTTCATATGTTCATTGCTTCGTTCACAAAAAATAAAATGCTTTAATTTCACGCTTAAGTAGCGATTCTTTATACGTTTAGAGAACGTAATGCTTTCTACCATCTTTAATGAAAATCGATTTTTGAACGAAAAAAACTTTATAGGAAATATAAAATTTTGGCCTATTTAAAAAAGTATCCACTTTTATACTGACCGGAAAAAATAAATATCCCACAAAAATTGGTCTAAAAATGTATCCAATTGGATCTATTTAGATCCAAACGGCATCCCTGATTTTGATAACGACATCCCGAAAATCCCGGGATCATAAAAAGCTGAAAAATTAACATCCCTAGTGGTGGCTGATAAGCGACCGTACCTGTTAAAGTTAAAACTGGGATGCTTGCGTTATTTTATAAAAAGTTTAGCCGAACCCTCAAACAACGAACTGTATTGAGGGGAAATTGGGCTAGTTTATATATATAATTGGCGGGAAATCGTGATGCGGCAGACTATATGTGCATGTTCGCATGCGTTCCCATATATGTGTAAGTATGTACACTTCCGTGTTAGGGTGGCTCATCTTTTTTAAAGTTTGGTTTAGACTAGTGGCCTAAACAACATCTTATTGTATATTAGTAAATACTTACTCTTATTAGACTGCTCAAAACTTTGTCAGACGTTGGCCTGGCGCCAAAAACGAAGTGAGAATTGATAGTGTCAAATATAAACGTCAAGTGAAAAGAATCGCCATGTACAGTTGCAATTTCTTTGTAGAACTTAGTAAAATTTGGACTTGTAAACACAAGTATAAAGACCCCTCTTTGTTGTATATGAATAAATTCCGTTTGTCCATAATTTTTTTCTTATAGCGTGGTAATTTGATCAGCAGCCGTGCAGGAAGTGACAGACCTGCGACAACACGTCCATCTACTGCTGTCCGCGGCATTGGTTACGTACCTAATTCAACAGGATCGGCCGGACAACGTTTTGATCAACTATTTTCAGAAAAGGCTAAACAGCAGGCACTGTCATCTGCGAACGCAAATTGGGATGCAGAAAAGGAAGTCAAGTAAGCATAATATGGAGTTAATTAAAAGCCAGGGCATTTCAATGAATGATGAATGTTCTGATAGCCCTCAAATAAAGTTTAAAACTCTAGAGATGAAAATCGTGAAGCTGCTCGAGCAATCTATTCAATTGTCAGCACGAACGTCCACAATAAATTCAGCGATAAATTCCAATGTCAAAACGGGTTCCACAGAATTAAAGACAGCTTTAACAGACGCGCTTAACAAGTCCAAGGAAGCGTTTTCGCTGGACCGCACATTGCATCAATTTCGAGCTCAATATGGAGAAAATATATACCACAATTTTGATTTAACCTACGCAGTAAGTTTAAGCAAATTCAATTATTTCGTTGTTTGTACGGTTATTTCAAATTATGTTATGTAACGGTATTTTCGATGTCGGGCGAAGTGGCATGCAGGCATGCTAGCGTACCCTGGCCTGACTCTTCGGTGGGAGGGTCATATGCACCTGCCTAACTAAAAAGAGAAGAGAAGAGAAGAAGAAGAACCAGCCAGGTGGAGTCTCCCAACCACTTCACCTGGTGATGCCCCCTATGCCTGACTAAAGTCCGTCCGTCAACAATCAGTTGTGTAGTTCGCCGGGTCTGCTAGCGTATGCCTAGGGTGAAGCAAAATCTATCTACGTACCTACCTTTAAGCAAATTGGACCATAAATACGATTTTTTCAAATAGATCGGTCTCTGGTCCAATTGCCAGAAAAAAGGATCCTATATGCTAATGTAGGCAAAAAGCCACCTACGCACCAACTTTTAAGCAAATCGGACCATAGTACGATTTTTTCGAATAGATCGGTACAAGTTCGTTGCTGAAAGCTATTTATATACAAAATTTCATGAAAATCGGACCAGCCGTTCGCGAGATTACCTATTACAAGAAAAGGGACTTATCTATATATAACACTATGCAACAGTCAAAATCGGGATGGGATGAAACCAACGGGAAATGTTATATCGGTCAAAAACAAGTTATACGTGGCCCGGCGTTTCGCTGGGTCACGTCTAGGAATCGAGATATATCGATTTGAAGTTAGTAACTACATATAGGGGAAATTGTCACATTTTGTGGTCTTTTTTTTGACATAACTCGAGAACCATTAGTCCGATTTGGCTCAAACAAATTAAAAAAAATTAAAAATTACAATTCCTTTAATCTGTTCATATAACGTTTTTCTATATAATCAACAGTTTTGCCGGTAAAAATAGATGTATGAAGAAAAAAAATATTTTTTGCCTAAAATATTAAATTTTTTTATTTTTTAAATTCATAAAAAATCCAAAACGGAAAAAAGGCAAGTCGTATTACTTTCACGCAAAGTCACATAACCTTTAAGCAAAATGAGACATAGATCAAGAAAATCGATGGACGCGTTTCGCTTTTATTCAAAATTCCCTTGTCCCTTCTCCAATCTTCACCAAGCTCGGTACGAACATTGGTGAAAAAAAATGTTTGAAATCAGACACGAACCACGCCCACCGCCCATATAACGGTAATTTACAGAAATAGGAAGACTGCGATAAATTAGTAACTATTTAAGCTAATTTACTCAAAATCGATATAAACAATGACCTCTCAGCAAACAATTCTGCTTAGGGAAATTTTTGGGGAAATGGGCGTGGCACCGCCCACTTACGCGTACATATGTGTGTCTCGGTAACCGGTTTATCAATTTCTACCAAACTCGATACATTTATCAATCTTGGCCCAAAAAATCGATATATTGAACATTTTTGAAATCGGACTAAAATTACCGCCACCTACCATATAACGGTAAATTTCAGAAATACGAAAATTCCGATATTTCAATAACTAAACACGCCAACTTACAACAATCTCTTATCAAGACACAATTTTATTGATGTATGTGAAATGGGCGTGGCGCCCGTGGTTGACACGAACTCGTAAAGAAATTTCTGTACGAAAAATAAAGAAAATTCTGGAAAAATTCTGAAAGATATTCTTCACATAGCAGCATTATTTTCATTGCTTCACAGAATTTCTTCCGAAATTTCGTAAAGAATGGAAGTGTGCGTAATTTATTTCATTTTAGAAAATTCGGCAAAAAATAGAATTAAATCTTAACGAATTCTTTAAAATTTCTTTACAATGCAGAATACTCTGAAAAAATGGTTTGCAGGGTGTACACGATAACTCGAACAAAAATTGTGTACGTGAGTTACACATTAATCAAGGGAAGTTAGTAGTGAAAACGGGGGAAATCGGATCAAAATCACTCTCAATTATCATATAACGATATTTCTTGAAAAAATGCAAAAACTTCTACATTTCTGTAAATACTGGACACAAATTGTTGAAAATTGGTATATGAACCAAGATTGCTACCAAAAATAACAGCACAATCTCTCTTATAATGAAATACTGTTAGTATTAGTATTTACCAAAGCCCTTCAAATTCGGTAGAACTTAATTTGAATTTTTTTATATTTTTCAAGTAAAACTCCAGCTAATTCGCTTCTAACTGGTATATAAATAGTATTTTAGGAAAAATCAAATATAAACGCCTAGGAAAATTGGCGTTGTCACAAATACGTATTATAAAATGTATCATGCTTGATACGTGTATTGTTTTTTGGCTTCGTTATAAAATAGGCGTAAAATTTTTGAAATCGGATAAAAAACGCGAGCTCTTTGTTATAAGGGTATTTTCAGAAAGTGATAATAGCCCTATACATACATATGCATTTAAGTGCAGCCAAAGCCAAATCTCTAAAATATTATGTACATATGATCAATCGTTCAATGACGTTGACTTAAATGTCTCACTTAAAATTATGTTTGAATATGTTTAATGCACATACATACATCTCGAAAATCCCGGGATTCTTGGCAAGTAAACCCGGGATTTTCGGGATTTGTAATTTGCACTGATGGCAATAATAGAAAATCCTTTTCTTGACCAGTATTGGCCATATTTCTTTTTTATTTAATAATCAATATTTTTTTATAAATGTCTCGCTCATTGTACATATAACACCGCGCGATCGTAAATTTTAAACACATATATCAAAATATTCGCGAAACCATGGGCCAAATATAGTAAAATTGCGTTTTTAGTTTTTCACTCTGACGTCAGTAATTCAAAAATGATTTAAAAATTCAGAGAAATGTGCTTAGAGAAGAAGTATGGGTATAAAATAAATGAGGAAATCCTATAGAATTTAAACATATTCAAGTTTTTGGCGCAGAAGGGCTGGTAAATATTGAAAATGTGATTTTAATATTTATTCTTGAAATTTCGCAATATCCTTCTAACTTGGTCAGCTTAAAAATTATCTATTCGTCCTGGTGAATCCAAAGAATTTAAATACTAAAGAAATTTCATATTGCATTTGTTACCCATATTTTTATTCTGTATTGCATTCAATTTTTTTTACTTTTATTTGGATTTGCTTTTTGTTTTCGCTCAATTTAGTTTTTATAATTTTTCAAAACAACAGGAACAACGTTCGAAAGTAGGTGAGCCATACAAATTTTGAATTTATTTACAAGCAAATGCTTTTTTTCCGGCTTTTGCAAATTGAATAAGTTCTCTGTAAAATGGTTTGTTAAAAAAAAATGCGTAAACATACTTGTATGGTATATGGGGTATGGAAAAAGGGATATTTCCAACAGTAAACGTTTTAGTGTGGGTAAGAATGATATTTTTCAAATAAGGCAGATCGGAATATGCGCTCTCTGGGAAGACAATACCTGTAATTATTGTGCCATGGTTTCAAACCCATTTATTTATTTCATGGTAGGAGAGCTTCTCAAACAATATAGAAGCAATTTTTTCGAATCAAGTTGTTGAAAAGTAATGAATATCTTAATCCTGGGATTGTGACAACGCCATCCCGAAAATCTCGGGATCGGAAAAAGCCGAAAAATTAACATCCCTAATACATACATATGTTCAATATATCTGTGTTCATATGGAAAAGTAGCTTATGTCGAAAGGCTGGCTTTAGTATAATGCGGCATTCCCTTTACTCTTTAAACGGCAAGGAATTTTTTGATGAGACTTAATAAGAATATTGACTTGCTAGTATCGGAACTAGTTCTTGCACGTTTATTTGCCAAAAGTTCTACAACAGCTCAGCGCCAGTGAGTCATTCGCAATCGTATACTGCGAATGCCGATTTATACTAAAGCCAGCCTTTCGACATAAGCTACTTTTCCATACGAACACAGATATATTATGAGGCGCATAATGTATATGTACAAATGTATAATCATTTTTTTCACCTTTCACAACCGAGTGCTGTTACTTTTTTGCGCGTTTTCAAATTTATTTGAAATGCCTCATTATTATTTTACTCACTTATCAGGTAGTTATTGGTTTTCCAGCAGCAGTCTGTGTTTTTTACCTACTCCAACCTACTCGAATTTAAGTATAAAAGGATATCTGAAGCATTTAAAAGATTTTTAGTATTGATAGTACACTTACAGCCTCATCATGTATCTCAAGCGATAGGGGACACGAACGACTCGTCTGCAGGCGAATTCGTCTCCGCTTACAATTTTGTAAGTCGAACGATCGCCTTCATGTAGACTTTACGTCGATTACGTTGTATTCGTATAGAACAGCGTTGCTAAATGAAATATTAAGGGATTTTTTATATATTCCCTTTAGAATTTTATTATTTTTAATTTATTTGGTACTATTTACAGAAAATGGGCATCACCGTCATGTGTTATTTGCTATTTATGCCATCCATTTAAGAGATTTTTTGTGTAGCTACTGGTGGAATTAGTGGGCTCTGGAGTGGCGAGTAGTGCGTCAATGAACGTTGGGATGATACCGAATAGGGGTAGCCCCTTGAATTGTGTATCGTTGCTGTACGTACAAAAACTAGTGCTGGCATGTCAGTCGCTGACAAATTACACTGTGGAACAAATTCAGGTTAGCAAAAGTTAGGTCGTTTCTGAGAGTGAGGGGTGAAAATAGAGGCTAAATTAGAAGACCCGTATCGCGGCGTTTGTTTATGTTAGTTCGATTTTTTTTTTAATCGACCTTCGAACTTTACAGTCAAATGCCGATTTTCAGCATATTGTTTATATGGTTTTTTGGCTATAACTCGTCGACTAATTGATATTTTTTCAATCTGTTAAAGCCAAATTATTGCTAGAGACTTGTTCAACAATTAAAATTTAAAAAAAAATTGATTTAGAAAATTTTTGTAGTGCTTATGAAGCAAAATGCTGGAATTTATTTTTCATGCTTTTTGAACATATTTTCCACAAAACTAAGTATTTTTTGCTTTTTGTTTGATCTATGATATGCTTCTCAGTTTCTTCAATAAATTTCATTAGAAAAGAAAAAAATCATAATACAAAATTTGCGTTTTCCAGCTTAATATTAATTTACTTCTCATTTCTTATAAAACCAATTTTTTCAGTGTTGGTTTTGAAGAAACATTGAAAAAGAAATTATAAAAATATGGAAACAAATATAATTTTGAAATGTTAGTTATGAAAAGTTTTATGTTAAAAAATTAAATTAATTAAATTAGTGATTTGTAACAGCATATCGAAAACGCCAAAAAGATTTAGAAAAGTTCTTCAATGTGAATGATGCAAAAAATTTCGCTTATTGCAACGATATCGAAAAGTTAATGGAGACGATAGGGTTAACCTATAAAAAATATGATTGACGTTTATTCATCGATAGTTCACTAATCAGCTTAATAGTTGTGCTTTTGCACAAGACGAATAGAATGCCTTCTGTTCCAATTGCGTATAGCACTGACACTAGTGAAAATTTCGATAATTTGAAACACATTCTGGAAGTAGTGAAATATAACGAACACCAGTGGCGCATTTGCTGCGACCTCAAAATAATTTCATTGATTACAGGCTTAACAGCATCTGGCCGTCCAAAATATCCGTGTTTTGTGTGCTATTGGGATTCACGATACGGAGAAAGTATTAAAGGAAGAAACCAGTACAAACAGCATAACTGGAATAGTCGCATTGGACGGAAATGGCTTAAAGACAATAGGCTAATGAAAGTCCTGTTCCTGAAATGAAAATTTTGTTGCCCTTGCTCCACATTAAACCTGGCATTGTTAAAAATTTTTTGAAATGTATCCCAAAAAGACCAGCAGTATTCAACCGCTTAAAAGACATTTTCCCAAGATTAAGTAACGCCAAAATTCAGGAAGGGGTTGTTAATGGTCCCGACATACGGAAACTAATGAGTCGTCAAGATTTTGACCGAGAATTAAATGCATGGCTCGCATTGAAAGCAGTCATAAAAGGACTTTTGGGTAAAGAACGCAAAGACAACTACAGGCAATCTGTTGCAAACATGTTGGCAGCTTTCGATAAAATTGGGGTTAATATGTCGTACAAAATTCATCTCTGCATCAGCATCTTGATCAACTCGCTCAACAGTTGCCAACTGAATCTGATGAGCAAGGCGAACGTTATCACCAATTTGCGCTTCCATTTGAAATAAGGTAACTATAGAGTGTGCATATTTTGAATTCCTAGATTTTTCTAATATCTTTGTAAGAGCGCACAATTTAAACAAGTTAACGATTGAAAACTATTTTAGTTTCAGGTACAGAGGAAAGAAATCTCCAGATGCAATACTCGCTGAAATTTGTTGGTGGTATAAAAACACCTTTGAAGAAGAGGAACACGAGGAAAAAGAGGAAGAAGGGGAAGACAAAGATGAAATTCCAGAATATCTGTTGAACGAAATTATCGACCTTTCTGATGATGATGACGATGACCAAGATATTAGAGAGAGCAGTTATGTTGATCCACAGCCGCCTGCTAAACGGCAACTAGCCAAATCATTAATTTAATTTATTTAATTTTTTTACTTAAAACTTTTCATAACTAACATTTCAAAATTATATATTTTTCCATATTTTTATAATATCTTTTTCAATGTTTCTTCAAAACCAACACTGAAAAAATTGGTACATAAGAAATGAGAAGTAAATTAATATTAAGCTGGAAAACGCAAGTTTTGTATTATGATTGTTTTCTTCTCAAATGAAATTTATTGAAGAAACTGAGAAGCATATTATAGATCAAACAGAAAGCAAAAAAGACTTAGTTTTGTGGAAAATATGTTCAAAAAGCATGAAAAAAGAAAAAGTTTCCAACATTTTGCTTCATAAGCACTACAAAAATTTTCTAAATCAATTTTTTTTTTTCAATTTTAATTCTTGCACAGGTCTCTAGCAATAATTTGGCTTTAACAGATTAAAAAAATATCAATTAGTCGACGAGTTATAGCCAAAAACCATATAAACAATATGCTGAAAATCGGCATTTGACTGCAAAGTTCGAAGGTCGATTAAAAAAATTCTTACTAGCATATACAAACGCCGCGATACGGGTCTTCTAATTTAGCCTCTATTTTCACCCCTCACTCCCAGAATCGACCTAACTTTTGCTAACCTGAATTTGTTCCAAAGTGTTATCAGAGGTGGACGCTGCTGCCTGTGATGCCGAAAGCCTTGAAATTCCAAGCGCTGCGCCACTTGGTGTTGCGGCCTTCGACATAGAAGTGATGCAGTCGATGGTTTTTTTTCGATCTCCGTCAGTCGTGAATGCCGAAAGGGGCCCGACCTGTCATATTTATATTACGAATATAGTTCGCAATTTTCTTTTTGTGCGGCTTTTGAGGTCATCCCAGGTCTGAAGAAAAAAAAAACAAATCGTATTTTTGGTTATGTTACTAGGATTTTTGCTACCAAGTATAAGCTTACCTTCTTCCATTATCCTATCCCATAGCTTCTGACCCCTGGCTCTGTCAGAGCCAAACATTGGTACTCCTCTTGCCAGATCCGGATTTTGGTCCATCTCTTGAATCAGCAACTCAAAATGTGTTTTTCTGGGTTTTTAATTGATGAAATCATAAATTATTATTTTTTGTTATATTGATTACATTTATTTTGTTTGAAATTTATAAATTTTTCACTGTATTTACTTATCCATCCACCTCGACGATCACATATAACCTTTCGTTTGTTTTTAACGATTATCGTCTGTATTTCGTCTCCTTTTCGTGTTAGAAAATTGCAAACTAGACAAAGCAACGTAACGATCAGCTGTTTTCGTGTTTCCAGACGAAAACGAATTACAAAGTACCAAGTGACGAACGATTCATGTGGCAGACGAAACGAACGCTCGTTAGGCTGTTAATCTTTGCAGAGCACATAAGAGAAAAATAAGCTGTGTCGTGATAAGAAATTATTCCGTATGTGTTTTTATACCAGAGCGCACTTGTGCACAAGGGTATATGAACTTTGTTCACATAACGGTTGCTTGTAACAGCCAAAACGAATCGAGATAGATATAGACAAATGTATACATAAATGCTCATAATGAATACAGAAGTCGATTAAGCCATGTCTGTCTGTCCGTCCGTCCGTGTACAAGATAACTCGAGCATAAATTGAGATATCTCAACGAAATTTGGTATGTAGGTTTCCATTTATCCAAGGTTGGTATTGAAAATGTGCGAAATCCGCCCACTTCCCATATAACGGTAATTTTCAGAAATACGAAAACTGCGATATTTTAGTAGCTACTGAAGATTATTCACTAAAAAGTGATATTTACAATAAATTTTAGACGAAAAATAAGAATATTATAAGTTTTTGGAAAATGGGCGTAGCCACGTCCACTTATGGTTACATGTGTATAGCTTGGTAACCGCTGCACCAATTTCTTCCAAACTTGGCACAGTTGTTGGCCTTGGTACAGCATACCAAACGGATGATAACCACGCCCACATCCCATAAAACGGTAATTTAGAGAAATACAAAATCTTCGATAAATCAGTAAATATTAAAGCTAATTTATTCAAAACACTGTACAGCACTCGGCTGGGTATTGGACCAAACCAACTTTTTTAAGATATTGAGTTATAAGTAAAAAAAGTAAGTTCTCCGTTTTTCGAAGTTACCCTCCGAAATCGAGATATGGGCCTTAGAAGTTCGAAATTGGACCTTTGGTAAAAAATTATTTTTAATTATTGCATGTAAAAAGCAAAAAAAGTAAAAACACAGACGTGGTCCGCCTTTTAATATGGTATATAACTTTTCTTGTGAAAACTTATATTACAGGTGCTATAACGGGTCAAAGGTCGGATCTTCGAAAAATTAAAAACTTAACATTTCAGAAAATTTTTAACTGATTTTTAAAAGATTCATATCGTTGTAAAGGTTATTTAAGCCCCTTTTTGTGATATGTATATTTTTATACTTCATATATAAAGAGTTGAGAAAAAACACATTTAAAGGGCAAAATACGTTTCTTTGTATACCAAAAATATTTTAAACAAAAAAATTACCAACCGATTTTTAAAAAATTGACATCGTTGTAAAGGTGATTAAACCCCCCTTCTTCTGATATGCATATTTTTATACCTCGTGAATAAAAATTTGAGAAAAAACACTTAGAAGGAAAAAATAATTTTTTTAATCAAAAAATATTTTAAACAAAAAAAATTACTCACCGATTTAAAAAAAAATAGTATCGTTGTTAAGGCGATTAAACCCCCTTTCCTGAAGTATGCATATTTGTATACTTCGTTTATAAAAATTGGAAAAAAAACACTTAAAGGGAAAAAATACCAATTTTTTCATATAAAAAAAATTTACAAAAAATTACTAATTAGTAATGCAATGGAGTACCGTATTTAAATAAAACAAATAATTTATAGTGTTTTAAGCGTTCATTCGTTCTTGTTCACCCACAGCCCTGTTAAAAATAAAACAAAAGTATATGCAACAGAAGTCTAAGGCATATAAAAATATTAAAACACCATGGTTTTTGATTTTTCACATAACAGGTTGTATATCAAAATTAAAGATAATTTTCCGGCATCGCCCACTTATGATTACATATATGTATCTCGGTAATCGTTCTACAAATTTCTACCAAACTCGGTTTGGTTATTGTGCTTGCCACATAAAAGCAAAACGTGGAAATAATGCATATATGCACAGTTTCGGCTGAAAACCGAAATAATGCATATGGAAATAACCAAAATAATGCATATTAGAAACATCTAAGTTATGTATATGCACTCTTTCGTTTGAAAACTGAAATAATGCATATCAAAAAAACCGAGATAATGCATATATGTACAGTTCCGACTGAACACCGAAATAACGCATATGACGAAAACGGTTCAAAACCGGAATAATGCACATGACAAAAACCGAAATAGCGTATACATGAAAACGAACTTCTTTCTGCGTAGGCGGCCTTCGGCCGCGCTTAGGGATTGTAACCCTTACTAAGTAAAATTCTCCTTTCTGTGTTGCCGGAAAAGAGGACCAGAAGTATTTTTGCGCAGAACTTCATTCAGCGCTTCCAGCGGCCGCGCTTAGTCATTATAACCCTTACTAAGTAGAACTCCCTTTCTGTGTTGCCGGAAAAGGGGACCGGAAGTAATTTTAAGCAGAAATTCTGTCTGCATAGGCGGCCTTCGGCCGCGCTTAGGGATTGTAACCCTTACTAAGTAAAATTCTCCTTTCTGTGTTTCCGGAAAAGGGGACCGGAAGTATTTTTGCGCAGGTCTTCTTTCAGTGCGGCCGCGCTTAGGTATTATAACCCTTAGTAAGTAGAACACTCCTTTCTGTGTTGCCGGAGAACTTCTCTCTGCGTAGGCGGCCTTCGACCGTGCTTAGGTATTATATCCCTTACTAAGTAGAACTCTCCGGACCGGAACTTCTTCCGGCGTAGGCGGCCTTCGGCCGCGCTTAAGGATTATAACCTTTACTAAGTAGAATTCTCCTTTCTGTGTTGCCGGAAAAGGGGACCGGAAGTATTTTTGCGCAGAACTTCTTTCAGTGCGGCCTGCTTCCGCGCTTAAGGATTATAACCTTTAATAAGTAGAATTCTCCTTTCTGCGTTGCCGGAAAAGGGGACCGGAAGTATTTTTGCGCAGATCTTCTTTCAGTGCGGCCTGCGGCCGCGCTTAGGGATTATAACCCCTACTAAGTAGAACTCTCCTTTCTGTGTTGCCGGAAAGGAGGGTATAGAAGCATTTTGGCGCAGAACTTCTCTCTGAGTAGGCGGCCTTCGGCCGCGCTTAGGGATTTTAACCCTTACTAAGTAGAATTCTCCTTTCCGTGTTTCCGGAAAAGGGACCGGAAGTATTTTTGCGCAGATCTTCTTTCAGTGCGGCCGCGCTTAGGTATTATAACCCTTAGTAAGTAGAACACTCCTTTCTGTGTTGCCGGAAAGGAGGGGATAGAAATATTTTTGCGCAGAACTTCTCTCTAAGTAGGCGGCCTTCGGCCGCTATTAGGGATTTTAACCCTTACTAAGTAGAATTCTCCTTTCTGTGTTGCCGGAGAACTTCTCTCTGCGTAGGCGTCCTTCGGCCGTGCTTAGGTATTATATCCCTTACTAAATAGAAATCTCCTTTCTGTGTTGCCGGAAAAGAGGGGGTCGGAAGTAATTTTGCGAGGAACTTCTGTCTGCGTAGTGTTATGTTTATTTTTTTTTTATATTATTATTTTTAAGTATTTTTAACTTTTGGCTTTTAAGCGAGCCACGCTAAAAGGATGATGGCCTCGAGGCCTATTTTTATTGATGAGACAAGTTAGAAAAAAACGAGGCAATGCCGACGATTCTTGATTCAAAATAAGTCTTTTTATTTTAGTGCGCAAACACTGCTTTTATAATAAATTTTTCATTTCTCCTTAAATCAAAGACACTCCCAATTTTAAGTTACTTTTCCAAAATTTTCATATTGTGACCAATCATAATTTATTATTTTGTAGTTTTGCATTTTCTAAATGTTCTTGTAGTAAAGTCTCATTGCTTTTCTTTTACACTAATTAAATTTATATTGACTTCTCATATACTGAGAAATATCAATTGTGAAACCAATTGTTTCACAGTTGCTCTACAAAGTTCATCGTCTTGAGAAAATACAACACTACAAATGTCTTCACAAAAGTGACCCACATGTGCAAGCTGCAATATGATAGTTTCTACAAAGCAAGTGGCCGTTAACGCTTTGCCCAATTTGTGACATATATATGAGTCATAACTCTTTTTGCTTGCATTGTTAACGTTGTTGTTAAGAACGTTATTATATAATATTGCAGTCACATGTATGTTTACATGACTGACCTTACTTACTAATTATTTGTAGACACACAACAGTAGGCGGCCTGCGGCCGAACTTAAGGATTATAACTTTTACTAAGTAGAATTCTCCTTTCTGTGTTGCCGGAAAAAAGGACCGGAAGTATTTTTGCGCAGAACTTCTCTCTGCGTAGGCGGCCTTGGGCCGCGCATTGGGATTATATCCCTTACCAAGTAGAATTCTCCTTTCTGTGTTGCCGGAAAAGAGGGGACGTTAATATTATTGCGCAGAAATTCTCTCTGCGTAGGCGGCCTTCGGTCGGCCTTAGGGATTATATCCCTTACTAAGTAGAATTCTCCTTTCTGTGTTGCCGGAAAAGGAGGCCAGAAGTATTTTTACGCAGAACTTCTTTTTGCGAAGGCGGCCTTCGGCCGCGCTTAGGGATTGTAACCCTTACTAAGTAGAATTCTCCTTTCTGTGTTGCCGGAAAAGGATGCCGGAAGTATTTTTGTGCAGAACTGCTTTCATTGCGGCCTTCGGCACTACTAAGTTGAACTCTCCTTTCTGTGTTGCCGGAAAGGAGGTGACAGAAGTATTTTTGCGCAGAACTTCTCTCTGCGTAGGCGGCATTTGGCCGCGCTAAGGGATTATATCCCTTACCAAGTAGAATTATCCTTTCTGTGTTGCCGGAAAAGAGGGTTCTGAAATATTATTGCGCAGAAATTCTTTCTGCGTAGGCGGCCTTCGGCCGGGCTTAGGGATTATATCCCTTACTAAGTAGAATTCTCCTTCCTGAGTTGACGGAAAAGAGGGGACGGAATTATTATTGCGCAGAACTTCTCTCTGCGTAGGCGGCCTTCGGCCGCGCTTTGAGATTATATCCTTTACTAAGTAGAATTCTCCTTTCTGTGTTGCCGGAAAAGGGGGACTGAATTATTATTGCGCAGAACTTCTCTCTGCGTAGGCGGCCATACGCCGCGCTTAAGGATTATAACCCTTACTAAGTAGAATTCTCTTTTCTGTGTTGCCGGAAAATGGGGCCGGAATTATTTTTGCGCAGAACTTCTTTTTGCGTAGGCGGCCTTCGGCCGCTCTTAAGGATTGTAAACCTTACCAAGTAGAACTCTTTTTACTGTATTGCCGGAAAGGGGGCCGGAAGAATTTTTGCGCTTAAGGATTGTAATCCTTACTAAGTAGAACTCTCCTTACTGTGTTGACGGAAAAGAGGGGACAGACGTATTTTTGCGCAGAACTTCTTTCTGCGTAGGCGGTCTTCGGCCGCGCTTGGGATTATATCCCTAACTAAATAGAATGCTCCTTTCTGTGTTTCCGGAAAAGGGGACCGGAAGTATTTTTGCGCAGAACTTCTTTCAGTGCCGTCTGCTTCCGCGCTTAAGGATTATTACCCTTATTAAGTAGACTTTTCCTTTCTGTGTTGCCGGAAACAAGAGGACGGAAGTATTTTTTCGCAGAACTTCTGTGTGCGTAAGCGGCCATCGGCCGCGCTTAAGGATTGTAACCTTTACTAAGTAGAACTCTCCTTAATGTGTTGCCGGAAAAGAGAGGACAGTATTATTATTGCGCAGAACTTCTCTCTGCGTAGGCGGTCTTCGGCCGCGCTTAGAGATTATATCGCTTACTAAGAATAATTCTCCTTTCTGTGTTACCGGAAACGAGGGGACGGAAGTATTTTTTCGCAGAACTTCTCTCTGCGTAGGCGGCATTCGGCCGCGCTTAAGGATTGTAACCTTTACTAAGTAGAACTCTCCTTACTGTGTTGCCGGAAAGGAGGGGACAGAAGTATTATTGCGCATAACTCCTCTCTGCGTAGGGGGACTTCGGCAGCGCTTAGGGATTATATCCCTTACTAAGTAGAATTCTCCTTTCTGTGTTGCAGAATAAGGGAGCCGGAAGTATTTTTGCGCAGAACTTCTTTCTGCGTAGGCGGCCTTACGCCGCGCTTAAGGATTATAACCCTTACTAAGTAAGAATTATCTTTTCTGTGTTGCCGGAAAATGGGGCCGGAATTATTTTTGCGCAGAAATTCTTTTTGCGTAGGCGGCCTTCGGCCGCGCTTAAGGATCATAATCCTTACTAAGTAGAAAGCCCCTTTCTGTGTTGCAGGAAAAGAAGGGCGGAAGTATTTTTGCGCAGAACTTCTCTCTGCCTAGGCGGCCTTCGTCTGCGCTTAGGTATTATAACCTCTATTAAGTAGAACTATACTTTCTGTGTTGCAGGAAAGGAAGGGCGGAAGTATTTTTGCTCAGAACTTCTTTCTGCGTAGGCCGCCTTCGGACGCGCTTAGGGATTATAACACTAACTAAGTAGACCTCTCCTTTCTGTGTCGTCGGAGAATTTCTCTCTTCGTAGGTGGCCTTCGGATGCGTATTGGAATTATATCCCTAACTAAGTAGAACTCTCCTTTCCGTGTTGCCGCAAAAGGGGGCCGAAAGTTTTGTTGCACAGAACTTCTTTCTGCGTAGGCGGCCTTCGGCCGCGCTCAGGGATTTTAACCCTTACTAAGTAGAACTCTCCATTCTGTGTTGCCGGAAAAGTGGGGCGGAATTATTTTTGCGCAGAACTTCTCTCTACGTAGGCGGGCTTCGGCCGCGCTTAGGGACTATAACCCTTACTAAGCAGAATTCTCCTTTCTGTGTTGCCGGAAAGGAGAAGACAAAAGTATCGTTGCGATGAACTTCTCTCTGCGTAGGAGGCCTTCGGCCGCGCTTAGAGATTATAACCCTTACTAAATAGAACTATCGTTTCTGTCTTGCAGAAAAAGAAGGGCAGAAGTATTTTTGCTCAGAACTTCTTTCTGTATAGGCGGCCTTGAGCCGCGCTTAGGGATTATATCCCTCAATAATCAGAACTCTCTTTTCTGTGTTGCTGGATATGAGGGGACGGAAGTATTTTTGCTCAGAACTTCTTTCTGCCTAGGCCGCCTTCGGCCGCGCTGAGGGATTATAACACTTACTAAGTAGAACTCTCCTTTCTGTGTTGCAGAATAAGAAGAGCCGAAATATTTTTGCGCAGAACTTCTTTCTGCGTAGGCGGCCTTCGGCCGTGCTTAGGGATTATAACCCTTACTAAGTAGAACCCTCCTTTTTGTGTTGCAAGAAAAGAAGGGCGGAAGTATTTTTGCTCAGAACTTCTTTCTGTTTAGGTGGCCTTGGGCCGCGCTTAGGGATTATATCCCTAAATAATTAGAACTCTAATCTCTGTGTTGCTGGAAATGAGGGGACGGAAGTATTTTTGCTCAGAACTTTACGCTTAGGGATTATAACACTTACTGAGTAGAACTCTCCTTTCTGTGTTGCAGGAAAAGAAGGGTGAACGTATTTTTGCTCAGAACTTCTTTCTGCGTAGGCAGCCTTCGGCCGCACTTAGGAATTATAATCCTTACTAAGTAGAACTCGCCTTTCTATGTTGCCGGAAAGGGGGCCGGAAGTATTTTTGCGCTGAACTTCTCTCTGCCTAGGCGGCCTTCGTCTGAGCTTAGGTATTATAACCTCTATTAAGTAGAACTATACTTTCTGTGTTGCAGG
Source organism: Rhagoletis pomonella (assembly GCF_013731165.1). Classification (NCBI taxonomy): domain Eukaryota; kingdom Metazoa; phylum Arthropoda; class Insecta; order Diptera; family Tephritidae; genus Rhagoletis; species Rhagoletis pomonella. Next base: position 3,977 of record NW_023459609.1, on the reverse strand, counting down.
AAAAGAAGGGCGGAAGTATTTTTGCTCAGATCTTCTTTCTGCGTAGGCCGCCTTCGGACGCGCTTAGGGATTATAACACTAACCGAGTAGAACTCTCCTTTCTGTGTCGTCGGAGAACTTCTCTCTTCGTAGGTGGCCTTCGGATGCGCATTGGAGTTATATCCCTAACTAAGTAGAACTCTCCTTTCCGTGTTGCCGCAAAAGGGGGCCGAAAGTTTTGTTGCACAGAATTTCTTTCTGCGTAGGCGGCCTTCGGCCGCGCTCAGGGATTTTAACCCTTACTAAGTAGAACTCTCCTTTCTGTTTGCCGGAAAAGAGGGGCATAAGTATTATTGCGCAGAACTTCTCTGTGCGTAATAGGCCTTCGGCACGCTTAGGGATTATATCCCTTACTAAGTAGAATTCTCCTTTCTGTGTTGTCCGAAAAGAGAGGACGGAAGTATTATTGCGCAGAACTTCTCTCTGCGTAGGCGGGCTTCGGCCGCGCTTAGCGATTATATCCCTTAATAAGTAGAATTCTCCTTTCTGTGTTGCCGGAAAGCAGAGGACAAAGGTATTGTTGCGGTGAACTTCTCTCTGCGTAGGCGGCCTTGGGCCGCGCTAAGGAATTATAACCCTTACTAAGTAGAACTCTCCATTCTGTGTTGCCGGAAATGTGGGGCGGAAGTATTTTTGCGCAGAACTTCTCTCTGCGTAGGCGGGCTTCGGCCGCGCTTAGGGACTATATCCCTTACTAAGCAGAATTCTCCTTTCTGTGTTGCCGGAAAGGAGAAGACAAAAGTACCGTTGCGATGAACTTCTCTCTGCGTAGGCGGCCTTCGGCCGCGCTTAGAGATTATAACCCTTACTAAATAGAACTCTCGTTTCTGTCTTGCAGAAAAAGAAGGACGGAAGTATTTTTGCGCAGAACTTCTTTCTGCGTAGGCAGCCTTCGGCCGTGCTTAGGGATTATAACCCTTACTAAGTAGAGATCTCCTTTCTGTGTTGCAAGAAAAGAAGGGCGGAAGTATTTTTGCTCAGAACTTCTTTCTGCCTAGGCCGCCTTCGGCCGCGCTTAGGGATTATAACACTTACTAAGTAGAACACTCCTTTCTGTGTTGCAGAATAAGAAGAGCCGAAATATTTTTGCGCAGAACTTCTTTCTGCGTAGGCGGGCTTCGGCCGTGCTTAGGGATTATAACCCTTACTAAGTAGAACCCTCCTTTTTGTGTTGCAAGAAAAGAAGGGCGGAAGTATTTTTGCTTAGAACTTCTTTCTGTTTAGGTGGCCTTGGGCCGCGCTTAGGGATTATATCCCTTAATAATTAGAACTCTCCTCTCTGTGTTGCTGGAAATGAGGTGACGGAAGTATTTTTGCTCAGAACTTTACGCTTACGGATTATAACACTTACTGAGTAGAACTCTCCTTTCTGTGTTGCAGGAAAATAAGGGTGAAAGTATTTTTGCTCAGAACTTCTTTCTGCGTAGGCAGCCTTCGGCCGCGCTTAGGAATTATAGTCCTTACTAAGTAGAACCCGCCTTTCTATGTTGCCGGAAAGGGGGCCGGAAGTATTTTTGCGCTGAACTTCTCTCTGCCTAGGCGGCCTTCGTCTGCGCTTAGGTATTATAACCTCTATTAAGTAGAACTATACTTTCTGTGTTGCAGGAAAAGAAGGGCGGAAGTATTTTTGCTCAGAACTTCTTTCTGCCTAGGCCGCCTTCGGACGCGCTTAGGGATTATAACACTAACTAAGTAGAACTCTCCTTTCTGTGTCGTCGGAAAACTTCTCTCTTCGTAGATGGCCTTCGGATGCGCATTGGAATTATATCCCTAACTAAGTAGAACTCTCCTTACTGTGTTGCCGCAAAAGGGGGCCGGAAGTGTTGTTGCACAGAACTTCTTTCTGCTTAGGCGGCCTTCGGCCGCGCTCAGGGATTTTAACCCTTACTAAGTAGAACTCTCGTTTCTGTTTGCCGGAAAAGAGGGGCATAAGTATTATTGCGCAGAACTTCTCTCTGCGTAGGAGGCCTTCGGCACGCTTAGGGATTATATCCCTTACTAAGTAGAATTCTCCTTTCTGTGTTGTCCGAAAAGAGAGGACGGAAGTATTATTGCGCAGAACTTCTCTCTGCGTAGGCGGGCTTCGGCCGCGCTTAGAGACTATATCCCTTAATAAGTAGAATTCTCCGTTCTGTGTTGCCGGAAAGGAGAGGACAAAAGTATTGCTGCGGTGAACTTCTCTCTGCGTAGGCGGCCTTGGGCCGCGCTTAGGAATTATAACCCTTAATAAGTAGAACTCTCCATTCTGTGTTGCCGGAAAAGTGGGGCGGAAGTATTTTTGCGCAGAACTTCTCTCTGCGTAGGCGGGCTTCGGCCGCGCTTAGGGACTATAACCCTTACTAAGCAGAATTCTCCTTTCTGTGTTGCCGGAAAGGAGAAGACAAAAGTATCGTTGCGATGAACTTCTCTCTGCGTAGGCGGCCTTCGGCCGCGCTTAGAGATTATAACCCTTACTAAATAGAACTCTCCTTTCTGTGTTGCAGAAAAAGATTTGCGGAAGTATTTTTGCGCAGAACTTCTTTCTGCCTAGGCAGCCTTCGGCCGTGCTTAGGGATTATAACCCTTACTAAGTAGAGATCTCCTTTCTGTGTTGCAAGAAAAGAAGGGCGGAAGTATTTTTGCTCAGAACTTCTTTCTGTTTAGGCGGTCTTGGGCCGCGCTTACGGATTATATCCCTCAATAATCAGAACTCTCCTTTCTGTGTTGCTGGATATGAGGGAACGGAAGTATTTTTGCTCAGAACTTCTTTCTGCCTAGGCCGCCTTCGGCCGCGCTTAGGGATTATAACACTTACTAAGTAGAACTCTCCTTTCTGTGTTGCAGAATAAGAAGGGCCGAAGTATTTTTGCGCAGAACTTCTTTCTGCGTAGGCGGCCTTCGGCCGTGCTTAGGGATTATAACCCTTACTAAGTAGAACCCTCCTTTTTGTGTTGCAAGAAAAGAAGGGCGGAAGTATTTTTGCTCAGAACTTCTTTCTGTTTAGGCGGCCTTGGGCCGCGCTTAGGGATTATATCCCTTAATAAATAGAACTCTTCTCTCTGTGTTGCCGGAAAAGGGGACGGAAGTATTTTTGCGCAGAACTTTTTTGGCGTAAGCGGCCTTCGGCCGCGCTTATGGATTCTAAGCCTTACTAAGTAGAATTTTCCTTTCTGTATTACCGGGAAAGAGGGGGCGGGGGGGGGGGCGGAAGTATTTATGCTCAGAGCTTCTTTCTGCGTAGGCGGCCTTCGGCCACGATTAGGGATTATAAACCTTACTAGGTAGAACTTTCCTTTCTGTGTTGTCTGAAAATGGGGCCGGAAGTATTTTTTCGCAGAACTTCTCTCTGCATAGGCGGCCTTCGGCCGCGCTTGGGGATTATAACACTTACCAAGTAGAGTTCTGCTTTCTGTGTTGCATAAAAAGAAGGGAGGAAGAATTTTTGCATAGAATTTCTCTCTGCGTAGGCGGCCTTCAACCGCGCTTAGGGATTACAACCCTTACTAAGTAGAAATCTCCTTTCTGTGTTGTAGGAAAAGAAGGTAGGAAGAATTTTTGCGCAGAACTTCTCTCTGCGTAGGAGGCTTCGGCCGCGCTTGGGGATTATAACCCTTACTAAGTAGAACTCTCCTTTCTGTGTTGCAGAAAAAGAAGGGAGGAAGGGTTTTTGAGTAGAACTTCTCTCTGCGTAGGCGGCCTTCGGCCGCGCTTAGGGATTATAACCCTTACTAGTAGAACTCTCCTTTCTGTGTTGCAGAAAAAGAAGGGAGGAAGGGTTTTGAGTAGAACTTCTCTCTGCGTAGGCGGCCTTCGGCCGCGCTTAGGGATTATAACCCTTACTAAGTAGAACTCTCCTTTATGTGTTGTAGGAAAAGAACGGCGGAAGTATATTTGCTCAGAACTTCTCTTTGTGTAGGCGGCCTTCGGCCGCGCTTAGGGATTATAACCCTTACTAAGTA
>NW_023459608.1:35327-52547 GCF_013731165.1 Rhagoletis pomonella | reverse complement strand
GGGCTGTAAGTGAAGAAGTGAAGATTTTGGCAGTGAAGATTTTGTAACTTTTAATATTGTATTAGCAGAGCTTAATGACATCCTTTTATGAACCATACGTTAAGTTTAATGGAATTTGTAGGAATATGCTTCAAAAAAATATTTATTAGTATTTACCAAACCCTTCAACTAAATTAACGATTTGTTACAACCTAGATGAATATTAGAAGCTTTAATATATTTAGTTATAATTACCAACCCATGGTAATAGTTCCCAATCCTTGGTAACAGTTCCCAAATATTGTCAAAATTCGGGAACTAAATATCTTTAGTTGTCGAAACTAATCCTTTTTCTCAGTGTACTGTTTTTTTTTACATATTCGTTGTTCGGTACGATGAACACGGAGTCACCGCACTTCGCACTCTTGCATAAAAGACACGTATGAGGCATTATTAGTTTTTTCGCTTTCTATATTTCTTTTTTGTTAATATTTTCCTCTGTTCACGATTTCAAAAAAAAAATGAAATTTCAAACTACCAAAAAAGTTAAAGAAAGTGACAAAAAATGTCAAAATTTGAACTAACACACTAAAGCAATTGTCAAATATGGATATGAGAAAAATGAAATGTCATTACTTGGCACACTGTATACACTGTGGGTATGCTGATTCTGTGCACTTGATAAATTAAAAATGTTTATAATTTGTAAATTTATTTATTATTTTTCAAGGATTGGGATTCTAGCACAAAAATCAAAAGCTCTTTTCTTCATAAATTATCAAGATTGAAAATGCTATTGACAAGCGTTAACAAATTGAAATTTGATGTGAAAGTTGTAAATTTTGTATATACATATATTCAAAAATTTGTTTCTATCTATCTATCTAAGCACCTTGGCCATATAGCGTTGTAATGGATTATCAGCATAAACCATAAATTTATAGTAAGTTTGACACATGCAGATAAGCGTCAAAACTGAGTAAAAGTTAAAGAAACAATTGAATGAAAAAAGTGGAGGTGTCAAATATCGAAAACAGGGTGATATTAGTTATTATTAACGTTCTTTTGAAAGAATTCTTGTTTAAAACACACTTATATTCTTATGTCTAATTTTGAGCAACAGAAAGAATATTTCCTTAGAAAAAATTTACTAAGCAACGTAAAGAAATAACAGTCGAAAATAAAAGTCACGAGCAACGAAAAAAAATTTTCATTTAGAATAACTCTTATCATGCTACGTAAAAAGAAACAAGTAAAAAAGTCTAAGTTCGGGCGGAGCCGAACATTAAATACCCGGCGCAAGTATTAAATATATGTTTTTTCACCTTTCCGAAACCTACCGCTAGATGGTAAGCCGGGATGTATCAATTTTGAGTAAATTAGCGTCCTTAAATTTCGAAATATTGAAGTTTCAAGCATTTCTGAAATTTACCGTTCTATGAAAAGCGGCCGTAATTTTAGTCCGATTTCAATAATTTTCAACATTTTGCTTATATGTGGCAAGCACAATAACCACACTGAGGTTGGTACAAATTGGTAGAACGGTTACCGATATACATATATGTGATCATAAGTGGGCGGTGCCACGCCCATTTTCCAAAATTTTACCATTAAAGTATTTCTTGGTAAATAATTGTTGCAAGCGTCAATTTTGAATAAATTAGCTTCAATATTTACCGATTTATCGAAGATTTTGTATTTCTCTAAATTACCGTTATATGGGATGTGGGTGTGGTTATCGTCCGATTTTAAAAATTTTCGGCGATTTTTTATGCTGTACCAAGGCCAACAACGTGGCCAAGTTTGGAAGAAATTAGTGCAGCGGTTACCGAGATATACACATGTAACCATAAGTGGGCGTGGCTACGCCCATTTTCCAAAAATTTATAACACTCTTAGTTTTCGTCTAAAAATTGTTGTAAATATTAATTTTGAGTGAATAATCATCAGTAGTTACTAAAATATCGCAGTTTTCGTATTTCCGAAAATTACCGTTATATGGGATGTGGGCGTGGTTATAGTCCGATTTTTTAAATTTTTAGTAAGTTAAATTTAGTATGCTGTATCAAGGCCAACAACTGTGCCAAGTTTGGAAGAAATTGGTGCAGCGGTTACCAAGATATACACATGTAACCATAAGTGGGCGTGGCTGCGCCCATTTTCCAAAAATTTATAATATTCTTATTTTTCGTCTAAAAGTTATTGTAAATATCAATTTTGAGTGAATTATCTTCAGTAGTTACTAAAATATCGCAGTTTTCGTATTTCTGGAAATTACCGTGGGCGTGGTTACAGTCCGATTTCGCCCAGTTTCTATACCAACCTACCATGGATTAAGGGAAACCTACATACCAAATTTCGTTGAGATATCTCAATTTTTTCTCGAGTTATCGTGTACACGGACGGACGGACAGACGGACGGACAGACAGACATGGCTTAATCGATCTGTTTTTTCATCCTGATCATTTATGTATACATTTGTCTATATCTATCTCGATTCGTTTTGGCTGTTGCAAACAACCGTTATGTGAACAAAATTAATATACCCTTGTACACAAGTGCGCTCGGGTATAAAAAGTCGTAAATAAAAGTTATGAACCACGGAAAAAATTTTGTCTTGAGAATGACGCTCACTGAGCGACGTAAAAGCAAAATAGTCGAAAATAAAAGTTATGAGCGACGGAAAAAAGATTATATTGTGAATAACACTTATAGGGGAGCAAAACTTATTTTGGGCTAAAAATAACTATTATGTTAAGTAACAAAATCTCTTTTATATTTAATTTAATAGTTATGGACCAATTTGTTTTGATATTCCTTATAACAGTTATGTCTCTGCCTTTATCTTATTTTGGCATTGGACTTTTGTTTTAGGAATGTGTTACTTATTTTAATGCTAATTGGGAAGATTTAAAAAGAGTGGCACCTTTTTTGGCACTTTTAGTTTTCTATTTGGCACATTTTGGTACTTCCTCAATATGGCACTTTATACTTAAAGATAGTTGGCAGCCCTGCATACGAGTAATAATAAATATCAAAACCTTTTCTTTCAAAACTTTTCGACGCTTTGGTTTTATAAATACGCAACGTACTTACGAGTAAAACGGACTTGCTTTCTTGAGCTCCATACATTCCGTATTATTTTCGTGGTTTTTTTTCTGCTTTATAAACATAAGCTGGTCTTATGTGAATTTGCTTTGGCTCGTGCATCTGAGTGTGTTGTTGCTAAATGTACATCATCACCTGGGCATTAACAAGAAACGCTTAAGTTTGTCAGCTGGTTACCTGCTTAGTTTTTATTTTTCTGGTGAGTTATGTCTTCTACTCCTTCTGCACCTCTCAAACGCCGTTCGAGTAAAGGCTCTCCCTCCAACAACAAGAAAGCTGCGAAGTTGGATGAGAGCATAGTCTTAAATACAGTACTTTCAACACTGCGAGATTTGGAGGAAAAAGTGCAAAGACAAACAGACAAATTGGAGTTGGTGTTCGAGGGGCTCTCATCCAGGCTAACGGATATTGAGAGTAAACTCACAAAGCGGATCGACGAAGAGATTGCAAGCATAACTACGAAAACTCAAGAGTCTGCCGCCAAAATAGCATTGCTTGAGGAGAGTGTGAGTGATCTCGAAAGTAAGCTGTGCTTACTTACCAACCGGCTTGAGTGCCAGCAAACGGTGACCGCTCCTGATTTCAGTGCTGACGCTGTTATTTTTGGTTTGCCGCAAATTGAAGGTGAAAATCTAAAGAGCACTTTCAACCAGATTTGCATGTCTCTTGATTTCTTGGCGCCACAAATAAGGGATATATTCCCCACTAAACCGCGCTCAAATCAAAGCAAAACTTCTGCGATTATAGTGAAATTTCACTCCCCGCTTGACCGAAATCGTACTTTAAAAGCATTCAGAGAATTTCGTAAGAGAACAAATCAGCCGATTACTCTTAGCGCCATCGGTCTTGAGGGACGATTTGAAATCTTTGAAAGTCTTACAATTATTAACAGAAAGCTTTTACAAGAGGCTGTTAAACTAAGACGCTCAGGGAAACTAACATCTGTTTTCACGTTGCGGGGTGCTGTACATATACGAGTGGAAAAAGATCAACCTGCTAGAAAAATTTTAGATTCTGCTGACTTACAATGTTATTATGGCGCCTAATGTTATTGCAACTCATTTATTTGTTAGCTTTATATTATATTGATGTTACTCTTGGCATTATAAGCTTTGTATTTACATATCATTTGTTCATGATCTGCTTGGTGTTAACTCTCAATACTCTCTTTAAACGTATTATAATAATGTTGCTTTTGTTTAATTTCCTCTGTATTGCTTATGTCTCCTAGTAATGTTATGAATGATGAAAACAGTCTGTCCATGTTGAATGTTTTATGTGGTAGGCAGAAAGGGTTTAATGTCGTGCACTTTAATGCACGTAGCCTTAATAGTGCTAAAATTTACTTTATTAGGCATGTCTTTGAAAGCTCGTCAGTAGATGTTGTGTGTGTCTCTGAAACTTGGTTTTTAAATGATGTGAGTGATGTGTGCTATGGCCTGAAAAATTACAATATTGTCCGAAATGACAGAGTAGGGAAGAGAGGTGGTGGTGTGGCGATCTATTGCAAGAGCTACATTGACATCAAGATTGTATCTAAATCAATGGGGGATGGTATTGAATTCATTTTCGTTGAGTTGTCTAATGAAGCTACTAATGTTTTGGTTTCCTGCGTGTATAACCCACCTAAGTCAACTCGTCTCACACCGTATTTTGAAATTTTGTCGTCTTTTGTTGTGGATTATGTCAATATTGTTATTTGTGGTGACTTCAATGTAAACCTGCTTTCCCGTGAGTCACTTGGTTTCATTGATGCTGTTGCAGGTGTTGGACTCTCTATTGTCAATACTACGATACCAACTCGGTATGAGTGTAATGCTAACCCCAGCTTACTAGATTATTTTATTGTCTCTGACCAATCTTTAGTTTTAAAATTTGATCAGCTGTCCTTCGTTTCTGATCATGACCTTATATTTTGTGCTCTTGATATTATCTTTGACTGTCCCAGGAAAACAATTACTTTCTCGTTTAGGGATTATAAATCCTTGAAAACTGACTCTCTGTTCTCACATCTTTCATGCATTAATTGGTGTGATTGTTGGAAGCTTGTTACTGTGAATGACAAACTTAGCTTCCTCAATAAGGTTTTGCTAGATGCGTTTAATTGTTTTGTCCCTTGCCGTGAGTGTAAGAGCAAATTGTCTTGTCCTTGGTTCAATGTTAAGGTGGAGTCAGCTATTAAAAGGAAAAATAGATTACACTCTGTTTGGAAAAGATATCCCTCCCAATCTAACTGGGAAGCCTTTAAGAGTGCACGTAATAATTCCACGAAGATTATCAGGAAGGAAAAGTTGAAATACTTCGCTTCGAAACTAGATCCTGCACTTCCTCCCTCAGTTTTGTGGCGTAATATTAGAAATTTACGTATTCATACTCGCAACGCCCCTGAATGTAAATTAAACGTTGATGTGCTAAATAACGCTTTCCTTAAATCCCCATTGTTAGGTGCTACCTATGACGACTTCCAGGTATATAGGCACAGAATTTGAATTTGTAGCAGTTAGTGAGTACGACGTAATAAAATGTGTGCTAGATATCAAGTCGGAAGCGGCGGGAGAGGATGGTCTCCCAATAAAGTTCATTAAGATTGCCCTACTTTACGTTGTGGGCACTCTTACGCACATTATCACCATAGCATTACGACGTCTTGTTTTCCGAATGAGTGGAAGATTGCATCTGTAAGGCCGGTGGCGAAAAAATCATCCGCTAGTGCACCAAATGATTTCCGGCCTATTAGTATTTTACCTTCACTTTCAAAGGTTTTTGAAGCGTTGTTGGCAGAACAAATAAATGAGCATGTTCATAAACACAGTCTAATTTCCAATTTACAATCTGGATTTAGGAAAGGACATAGCTGCTCAACGGCAATGCTTAAAATCATTGATGATATACGCTTGTCATATGACAAAAATCAACTAACACTACTTTGCCTACTTGACTTCTCAAAAGCATTTGACTCTGTTAATCACGACATATTGTGTACTAAACTTAAAGAGTATTTCGGATTTGGAAAGGATTCCTTGAAGCTTATGGGGAGCTACCTATCTGGCAGATCCCAGTGTGTACGAATCGGTACAAACATCTCTAAACTTGAGCCGGTTTCCTCGGGGGTTCCTCAAGGTTCAGTCCTTGGTCCTCTTCTATTCAGTTTGTTCATAAACGATGTTTTTCCTACATGTAAATTTGCAAATATTAAAGCCTATGCTGATGATATTCAGATATATCTATCTAATAACTTTGGAAATATTGATGTATTAGTAAGCCAACTTAATTGTGACCTGGATGCCATTGAGCAATGGTCTAAGGATAATAATCTTCTCCTGAACTCTAGTAAGTCATATGTATTACCAATTGCAAAGAAGAAGCTTAATACTACTGCCATACCTCATTTAGTTATTGGTAATAAACCATTACAATTTGTAAGTAAAATCACTAATTTGGGCTTTATAATTAACTCGTCTTTGAACTGCACTGATCATATAAATTCGGTAGTTAGTAAAGTTTATGGACCTCTCAGAAGTCTACACCAAAGTGCAATATTTACGCCCATTACTACTAGGCGTAGGCTTGCACTACAATTGATAATACCATTAATGACCTATTCTGAGCTGGTTTACAATAAATTGGACTCTGTTTCAGCTCATAAGTTATCTGTGCTATCCAATCATGTCACTCGGTACGTTTACGGCCTTAGAAAATTTGACCACATTTCGAAGTGGAGAACGAGTTTGCTGGGATGTGAAATACATGATTACCAAACGGCCCGGAGCTGTATATTTCTTTACCGCCTAATCATTACCAAGTCGCCTTCTTATCTTTATGACAAGCTGATATTCCCAAAATCTGAGCGCACCAGGGATCTTATTGTACCCGATTTCAATTTCGCAACATCGACTAGACTGTTTTTCATAAATACTATTAGAAGTTGGAATTCCATTCCGACTGTACTAAGAGGCAAGTTAAATAAAAGCAACTATAAAACTCTCATATATTCGCACTTCTCTAAAAACCCAAGCAGGCCATCAGAATTTAAATTAGTTTAGTTTAGAATTAAGAATTATGTATTATGTATTATTTATTATTTACCTATTTATTTATTTATTTTGTTTTGTCCTGTGTATTCACCAATATTTCCTATGTCCTAATTATGCGTACCAAATTTTGTTGTACTAAAAAAGAACACAATTCTTATTGTACTAATGTAACTCTTTGTTGATAAATAAATTCAAATTCAAATTCAAATATAGCAGGTACGATAATTACACCGATCCCCAGTTTTTCCAATCAATTTTAAAATTTATCGGACTGTTAAAATTTAAAATTACAAATTACAAAAACAAAATTGTGTAATTTTTAACTTAAACAGGCTGATAAATTTAAAATTGATTGGGGCATGAGTATGGTAAAAATGTATGGAACCTTTACCGAGATACACATGACAACATATAATTTTCCAAAAATTTATAATAAACGTATTTTTTGTCAAAGAATTTTTGCAAACATCAATTTTGAACAAATTAGTTTCAGTAGGTATTGATTTATCGAAGATTTCGTATTGCTCTAAATTACCGTGATGTGGGATGTGGGCGTGGTTATTGTCCAATTTTAAAAAGATTTAGCCGTTTGGTATGTGCCAAGATTAGGAGAAATTGGTGGAGCGGTTACCGAGATATAAACTTGTAATCACAAGTGGGTGTTGCTAAGCCCAATTTCCAAAAATTTATAATGTTCTAATTTTTCCCCAAGAGATCATTGTAAATATCTATTTTCAGCGAATAAGCTTCAGTAGTCAGATTCATTTTGGCTGTTACAAACAACCGTTATGCGAACAAAGTTATAATACCGTAGTGCACAAGCACGCTCGGTTGTAAAAATGTTGCAAACAATGGGTAACTTGAATTCAAATCACGTCCAAGAATTAGACAAGAATCAATAATTAAAACATTGTTGAAACTGGTATCGATGTTTCGGCAATTTAGGGATGTTAGAAAATTTTAAACATCGTTTGCAAACATAGAGTTTTATACCGATATTGTCGATATTTCAAAATCCTCCATGCTTAGTTGCATCCCTACAACAGCGCCCTAAAAGCTACAACAATTTGAACATCGCTTCCACACCGAAACTTAGGACGTATTTTTTTATACCCGAGCGCAATTGTGCACATGAGTATTATAATTTTGTTCACATAACGGTTGTTGGTAACGGCCAAAACGAATCGAGATAGATATAGTTAAATGTATACGTAAACGTGAAAAAAGGAAACGATTAAGCCGTGACTGTCTGTCCGTCCGTGTGTGTAACCATTACATCGATTTGTACCAAACTCGGTATAATTATTTTGCTTGCTACATAAAAGCAAGGCATTTGAAATTTTTGACATCGGACTGAAATTACGCCCACTTTTCATATAATGGTACATTTCAGAAATGCTGAAGCTTCGATATTTCGAAATTTAAGGATGCTATTTTATTCAAAGCTAATACTCACAACAATCTCTTGAAAAGAAGTAACGCCCACTTAGAACTGTATATATTTATCTCTTTAAGTCTAATTGAACATACTACCGAACATGTTTGAAATAGGGGTAACACCTTCCCTTCTTCCCATGTAACGGTCTTTGTGCGCCGGGTATTTAATTTTTGTCTTCGCCCGAACTTAGGCTTTTTACTTGTTTTTCTTTTACGTCAAAAATACAAAGTTTATCACAATTTGATATTATAAAAGCACAAAATTATTTTAGCAAGTGTACATACCTATTACTAAGTCATCCCCGTTCCAAGGGTGCCAATCAAATTCGGTATGCAGTTTGCATTTTGAACAGACGACAAGATAGACATCACATGAACTCCAATTGTAAACAACAATGTCGCCTCCGGTATCGCCACTTGCAAGATATCTCATATTCGGCGACAGTTTTATTCTTACTATGGGCATCTTATGCCGGCGAACTTTTCTTATTACTTTTAAATCAGGAACTGATAGAACATATAAGTAGCCCAACCCAGTTCCACAGATAACTTGAGTTCCCGTGTTATTCCATACTATGCTATACAGATCTGAGGAGAACACTTTTCCATTAACCACCAAAAATTTTGTTGAAGAGCTGAATTTCCATAGTTCTAAAACTTTTAATGAATAAATTATAAAATACTAAATTAGTACATGGAGAAGTATGAATATACATACACTTACTATGTACACATGTAGTATATATATAAGCAAAATACATTTGCGTCAAGCTTAATATAAACTTACTTCAGTAAGCCCGACAGTAGGAAAATATTTACTCCAAATATTGTAACTGATTTGTTAACAATTGTCAGTTCAACAAAAGTGATCCCTTATTTAGCAATTGGGATTCGCAATTGGAAAACTATTTTAATAAAGTTTTTATGCAATGTTTCGTAAAGGTAGTGTAAAAGTGATAGAGGTGGAAAAATATCGACGATACTATCGATATATCGATGGTTTGTCTTAAAAAAAATACTATCGATATTTTAAGACTATCGATACTATCGACTGTAATGCAAGACCAATAAGAAAACTGTCTTCCTTGGGGGCACATAATAAATTCTTATTACACGAAAAAGGGGGAATCGAAAAGCTAAGTCTGTATTTTCGCGCATTCACCACGACAAAAAAAAAGTCTAAAATTTCTGCAGTTTGCAATTATTTTTCGAAAGCTAAGGAAAGTAAATCTATCGCAGCACTGCTTATTATGCTTAGTGTCAGGGTTATGATTAATCAAAAAATGAATTAACCGATTAATTGCGCATCCCTAATCGCAACCCCTTTTGTGTGTTAAAAATTACATGTACCTTTTAAAACATTATGGTCTTGTGTTAACAATATGCATATGATAATGAAAGTCAACGTAAAAAGGAATAAATAAAGCAGTTTTCTTAACGGTAATTAGGGATCTTAAACTGTTCAGGAAAGTTAATGATAAGTGTTTTATTAATTTGTTTAATGTTATGGATCCTCGATATATATATTTAAGCAAGGTTTAACTATTAATGATCGCCGAACAAAACTGAAGGGTTTTCAGAAAAATGTTTATGCAAGCAAATAAAGTTGCACAAGATATAATACATTTAATTTCATAAAACGGCATCGTTTAAAAAATTTATTTTTTTGAGATTAATGAAATATGACCGATAGTATCGATAGTTTTCCAACTCTAAAAAGTAATTCAAAAAACTTCGATGTAAACATCGCCGACGATAGGAGTACGAGTAGCTGAATGAGTATGAGTACACATTTAAAAAAATATATATTTATTAAAAAATTATATAATATTATTTATAAAAATTAGAATTTTTAGGAGCTTCTTGGTCGGTTAAGTAAAAATCCAACAATGTTCCTTTTTCTTCCTACGCGTCTCGACAGAACTTTTAGCAAAACCAGAACGAAATAAACAGAGAACAACGACATACTAGTGATATTCGCCAAAGTGGGCAAGTGGCCTGGCAGTGTGGCAAAAGAGCAGATTAGCTCAAGCAACGAGTGTTGTCAATACTGTACCACTAATGCGGTCTAGGATATTAAGTGCAGTGATAAAGCTGTCGAAGTGTGCAATAAAATATACATAGGCACAACGAAGCGCGCTCTCGGTATTAGAATACAGTATATTTTGCTTAGCTGCACATCCTTCTTTGCACGAAAAACTTGTGCACCTAACCGAAAAAGGCACTTAAGCGAGTTTTCTTTACTACTTCAAGAAGGAAGGTATCCGATTCCCTACGGAACCAAATAATGGAGAACCACTTATTACGTAGAAAATAATGCAAGCGAAATTTTTTTCGAAAGGTATCTTATTACCTATATAACTACATAAATTGATAGCCATTTTCGTTGTTCTGCGATATGAGCAAAATAAATAAATGCTTGTAAAATTAGGTAATTGCAGGGTCAGTGCAGTTAATAATATCCCAACGGTTTTTACCCTCCATTCCCGCCCATCCGCACGAGGGGCGCAGTCCGCATGACGTACGGAATCAGTATTTTCAATTTTTGCGCCGAGTCCCGATAGGCAGGAGTTTGTTAAGTGTCGAGATCTAAAACTGTTCAGCTAAAGAACTAAATTCATCAGTCGATTTTATGTCTTTATTTTAATGATTCATTTATTGAGAGAGGACAGTATCGATTTCTTAATGCTGAAAAGCGGATCTGATATATCACACGTGCTGGAATGAGAGTTAAAATCCTGGCATAAGCAACGGAGTGGGTCGTGCAATTCAAAATTAGTTTTACAAGCTTTCGGAAATAGGGGGCAAAAATGACTTGATACCCGGGAGGGAACATTAAAGCTAACTTCGCCATGAAGAAGCGGACTTGAAATTGAGCCTGTTAGTAATTTAACTATAAAAATTGTACCAAGCATTTGCCTGCGGCTGGAAAGTGTAGGAAGATTAATAAGTTTTAATCGGCTCGTATAAGGTGGAAAGTTATATTAAGAATCCCAACGGAAATTTCTTAAAGCAAAAAGTAGGAATTGTTTTTGAATTGATTCTATCTTGTCTGAGTAAATTTGATACCTTGGATTCCAAACCACCGAACCGTATTGCAGAATTGGCCTAACTAATGTTGTAAACAGGGTTTTAGTGATATAAGGGTCACAAAATTGACCATCGTTTCACAAATGCAAGTACACCTTTAGCCTTGTTGACTGTCACATTAATATGAAGATTAAAATTAAGCTTAGGATCCATTGTGAATTGTATACCTGTTCCAGGTTATGGTTACCTATTGTATAAGAAGTGGGATGAACAGCTCTTCGCGAGAAGCTCATTACTTTACATTTCTTAAGATTTAGAGGCATAAGATTTACTTGACACCAGTAAGCCATGCTGTCTAAATCTGATTGTAGCAAAGACCTTTCTTTAATTGAAACGTACGATTTATAAAGCTTTACATCATCTGCATACATTAAAATTTTGGAAAATTGTATATCTGTAGAAATATCGTTTATAAAAAGCAAGAACAGAACCGGGCCTAGGTGGCTACCTTGAGGGACTCCTGAAGTAACATCAATGACGTCAGAGATAGTATTTTTAAACATTACCCTTTGTGATCTATCATAGAGGTATGAAGAGATCCAACGTAGAAAAGTAGCTGGAAGACCAAGAAGTTCAAGTTTGTAGATGAGCAACGAGCGGCACACTTTGTCAAAAGCTTTACTGAAGTCAGTATATATAACATCAACAGTTTTGCTTGCACTAAATGCTTTTGAGATATAGGATGTTAATTCAAGTAAATTTGTAGAAGTTGATTTGCCCTTACAAAATCCATGTTGACTATATGAAATGCTAGAAGAGATAGAATGCGTCCACTGATTTGTTATAATTGCTTCAAATAATTTAGGAATTACAGAAAGCTTGGCTATTCCCCGGTAGTTCTCCACTGAAGATCTGCTACCGCTTTTATGTAACGGGGTTATGAACGATTCCTTCCATATAGTTGGAAAAACACCCTCTTTAAGAGATAAATTAAATAACGCTGTTAACGGCTCATAGAGATAATCAGAAAAATTTATAAGAATACAAGTAGGGATCTGGTCAGGACCATAACTGAAGGACCGCTTTAAGGATTTCAGATAAACTACTACATCATCGGGAGATATTACTGGGATATTTATTGAGTTCATTGGACATAGTTTAAAAGGATAGTCAATGTTAACATGTGAGTTAATGGAATAATTGGATTTAAAAAACTGAGCGAACATGTTAGAAATTGTTTGATTATCACTAGAGACGGTATTTTCATACTTCATGGCGGAAGGAAACCCACGTACATTTCGCTTGGAGTTTACGAAGTCATAAAATGATTTGGGGTTATATATTATACGCCGTTTGATTTTACACAAGTAAGCTTTATAACACTTTTTGTTTAATTCAAAAAACTTATGACCCAAAAGTGAGTATTTTACATAGTATGAGTGTAAACCGGTTTTTTGTGTAATCTAAAATAACGCGACTTTCTGTTTCTCAAATTTCTCAGTTCTTTAGTGAACCATAACTGTGTTTGCTCTTCAGGAACATACATACGTTTAGGCACATGCTTTTCAAATAATTTATGTAAAGTAAAGTAAAAAAGTGCAACGCTTTGTTCAATATTTTCTTTAAATGCAGGCCACGACAATTTAGACAGTTCTTTGTTAAACATTTTAAAGTTGGCTTTCGAAAAATCAAAGCGAATATTTGGCTCGTATGCTTGTGTACCAGACATCTGCAGCGGGTGCATGATTTTCGTGTATACTCGATCATATACGAGCAGAAGTATTGTTCGTTATCGACTGAGCTCAAGACGAACATGTTGGCCACAACACCCGATTGCTTTTCATACATACTTGATTGGGTTCGGGTGCTTTGCAGCTCAATATACCCGGGTGTTCGAGTTTCAACCCGAGTGTGCACAAAATTTTCTTGATTGGCTTATGACGTTTTTGTTTCTACAAAAAATGTTGCCTTCTCATCGCGGTGCTCTTAGTTTTTGTGCGTAGAGGGTAAAGAGAAGGTTGAATTTTTCGGTAGTTTGTTTAAGTGTACATTTAACCATTTCTTATATTTTTGCTCATACAAAACGCGGCATCACGACGCCTACATCCATTTAGGTATAAATGTGTGTAGATCGGCAATGCCCAAGCCCTATACACTCGGAGCACATTTATTTTTTGTAAAAGTATTTATGTACCTACATAGTTTTAGGCTGTGTTCTAATATATACACACACAGCTTTCCACGCGAAACTATACGAAATAGATGCAAACACATTTTTGTCTACTTCGCTTCTAATTTTTTCATTGCGTATGCACAAGCACAAAGCAACAACATTTTCGTATGCTTTGTGGGAACATATTGGCGCCAGTTACCTTCAGCGTAAATTTCTTTGTTGTCCTGCATTTTATCGCAATGTTCGGGTGTCCGTTTCATTGTTACACAAATTTTCGGGTTAGCTGTGGGTGTCCGAGTGTGGTGTTCGCTTGTGCTCAATTTATAGCGAGGGTGATCGAACAGACTCGTTCGTAACCAAAGCAGCTGTCGGGTATGCATCTCGATCGAACACATAGTAGCCGAGTGTGGCGTTCGCTTGTGCTTGATTTTTAGTGAGTGTGATCAAAAAGGCTCGATCATACTCAAAGCTGTTCTCTGTTGTGTACTGCAATTTTGACCATCACTTATAACATCTTAAGATACCTCCATAGCAGGGTGGTAGACATCTTCGGGCAAAACTAGTGGATCACACTTATTTACAACGGACTTAGATGCATCATCAACATAAACAAGATCTAATACTTTACCAAACTAATTGTGAAGTACATTAACCTGAGTTAGGCAGAGTTCAGCCATCTCCTCTAAAAATACGTTGTTGCACGCACTAGACGCGAAAGGTATGATATCATTGTCAATGATGTTCCGTGATATGCTTGGTAAATTAAAATCACCCAACATAATCATTGAATCAGAAGGTTTAGTCAGTAAATTAACTGATTTCAGTAAAGAGATGAGTCGTGAATACACCAATGTGTCAGATCGGGGAGGGATATAGCACAGAGCTAAGTAAATAGACCCTTTTCCAGCCTGTACACGAATGCATTTGAACTCTACTGAATCAATGTGTGGAAGACTAACTTCTTCAGATGGTATTGAAGAGTCTACAGCGAAGAGTACGCCACCGCCGATTCTGTCCTCCCTATCTTGTCGATAGATATGATAATTATTTGGAAGAATCTCTGAATTGAAAATGTGAGGTTTCAGCCAAGTTTCAGTAAAAGAAATACAAGTTTCAGTAAAATAAATATAATTACATTCAAGGCCTTTAAAGTATAAGTTCGTTAATTTAGTATTTAAGCCTCTTACATTTTGGTAATAAATATTTAAAGCAGATTTAATAATTAGTTTTTTGATTCAGCGTTATGACGGGGAATATTAGCTAAGTTATTTGCTTTTTTGGGCCTATATTCGAATTCACGAACGAAAGCTCCGGGGGCCCAAAAAGAACTACTAAGCAGCGCATTAAAATTATCTAAACTTACGTCAATTTTTAATTAAAATTAAATTTTCTGATGCTTAAGTCGACAGTTGTAATTTTTGATGAGATGTAAAGTTTTATATCGTCTTCGGTAGTGTCTCTCGAAAATCTAGAAACAAAGATTGACTTCTTTGGCGGAACCACAACTAGCTTCCTCGTATCAGACTGGACTACCGGTGGAGGGGGTTGAGTTTCTGCGTTAGTAGTTGAGGATAGGGAAGGCGGTGGAGGCTTTGAAGATGATGCCACCACTTCAATGGGGGAAGGGGAAGATACTTCAGGCTCTTTATTATCCGAAGCAGATTTCGTCACGCGGTCTTTTGAAGATTCTGATGCTGAAGGACACGGAGAGGATAAATTAATTAAGTCCATCGGAAGATTATTCTGACGTGCAACGGCAGCAATTTCCTTAGATGGACTATGAAGACGCTTACGTTTAGACACACGGATATCCTTAACAGATTGCAAGGTATCTAAGCATTTCAATGATTTAAACATATTTTCATAATGCTTAAATTTTTCTGTCAGTACCGACAATTCTCTTTATATTTCTGAAAAACCATTTCTGGTTTGCCTAAATAGCTTGAAAATATCAACTTCGGTTGACCTGCACTTTACGCAAGACCAGCGAAGGCCCTTGCCATCATTAACAGCGTCCAGAATTCTTCCCGTCAAACCAGTACATTTCAGATGGTAAATACCATCACACAGCCGGCACGATAAGTAGCGTTCAGAATCGCTTTTAATTTGGCAAGTATCAAGATCACACTTCATATTGAAAGATTTATGTAATACACTCGTTAATAAAAGACATACAAAATAAATTATAACAATTAAGGAGCTGATGTAAATAGCTTTAAATAAATATAGCGAACAGTTTGAGTATCACTGTAATTATGACACTTAATAAACGCAATGCAAACAGCTGTGACAAGAATTACTAGAAGAAGTAAACAAAAAGAGTAGAACAAATGTGCAAACACAAAATGAAAGTTAACTACAAAGGATACAACAACAATGATAGCAACAAATGACTCGGCAAAATTAAAATGTATGCTAGTGAAATTCAATTAAATTTACTTTAATATAAAACCAATGACTTTCACTTAGCTTCAATTATTTCACACTCTGATGCTCATAAGCACTTTTTATCACTACTTTAACACAGAACTAGCACAATGAACTTAGTAAGTAGAAAGCCAAAATCAGAGCACAATAAAGTACAACCTCACAGCTTGACGTTTGCTGTAATGAGTTAAACGTAATACTTTCTTTGATAATGGATACTAGTTGCACAATTTTTAAGGCGGGTATCGCCAATGTCAGGTATGTTGAATGCATCTATCGGAGCAGTTTCCTTATAAAAGTTAAAAATAATGTCTCAGATGCGCATTTTGGGGTAGGTATCTTAAATGTGCACTTAAGCATAAAGGCAGCTAAGCAAAATATACTGTAAACGAACATAAAACCGACGCACAGTGCGGCCGAAATCCAGAAATTTCGTACTAGGCGGTTTTTGGGGTTATTAATTACCAATCCGCTGTCAGAATTGCGAAATTCACAATGGCGGCTCCAGTATAGCGTCCGGTAAATTTTGAGCTTTTTAATTAGATTTTTTAGAAAGATTTTGAGTATGCCACTAAATTTTAGTGTCACAAAGTCCAAGTTTGAAGCAGTTAGGACTTGCCGTCGATTTTTCACAATTTTTTTTTGTAGACGGTGCCAGTCATTTTCTCTCATACGAAGTATGTTCGATGATATGAAGTAAATTAGCAACACCTTCAACAAAAAAAAATTTTCAAAAATCAGCCGTAAGTCTCAACTACTTTAAACGTGCTGTTTATTACACTTAAAGTAAATGGGCTACAAAACTGCATGCTCAAAGTCTTCCTGTGAAATCTAATTAAAAAGCTTGAAATTTTTACATACAGGTGAAACTAATATGTATAAGCATATTAAGAAAAAAAAACAAAAAACGATATAAGAGCAGAAATGTGCAGGGCCGTCGAGAGAAAACTCGGGTCCGGTACTAAAAAATCACGGGCCCCTATATATACATTAGGGGTATTCTCGAAGTCTTGCACGATGCACGGATTGCA
>NW_023459608.1:29949-30327 GCF_013731165.1 Rhagoletis pomonella | reverse complement strand
AAATTACCGTTATATGGGATGTGGGCGTGGTTATTGTCCGATTTTAGAAATTTTCGGCCAGTTGGTATGCTGTACCAGGACCAACAACTGTGCCAAGTTTGGAAGAAATTGGTGTAGCGGTTACCAAGATATACACATGTAACCATAAGTGGGCGTGGCTACGCCCATTTGCCAAAATTTTGTAATATTCTTATTTTTCGTCTAAAACTCATTGCAAATATCAATTTTGAGTGAATTATCTTCAGTAGTTACTAAAATATCGCAGTTTTCGTTTTTCTGAAAATTACCGTTATATGGGAGGTAGGCGTGGTTATTGTCCGATTTTTAAAATTTTCAGCCATTTAGTATGCTGTACTAAGGCCAACAACTGTGCCAAGT
>NW_023459608.1:0-29849 GCF_013731165.1 Rhagoletis pomonella | reverse complement strand
GTAACCATAAGTGTGCGTGGCTACGCCCATTTTCCAAAAATTTATAAAATTCATGTTTTCCGTCTGAAACTCATTGGAGGTATCAATTTTGAGTGAATTATCTTCAGTAGTTACTAAAATATCGCAGTTTTCGTATTTCTTAAAATTACCGTTATATGGGAGGTAGGCGTGGTTATTGTCCGATTTCGCCTATTTTCAATACCATCCGTCCTACGCCCAAAAGAAGTTCACGTACCAAGTTTCGTTACGATATCTCAATTTTTACTCGAGTTATCGTGTGCACAGACGGACGGACGGACGGACGGGCGGACGGACAGACAGTCACCGCTTAATCGATTTCTCTTTTCATTCTGATCATTTATGTATATATTTGTCTATATCTATCTCGATTCGTTTTGCCTGTTACAAACAACCGTTATGTGAACAAAGTTATAATACCCTTGTGCACAAGTGCGCTCGGGTATAAAAATGTGATATAAAATAAAAAACGTGATATAATAAAAGTAAGTAAGCCGCTGTGGTGTAGGGGTAAGCAGTGCGCGCTTACACTGCGCAGGGCCTGGGTTCAATCCCCGGTCAAAGCAACATTGCAAAAATATAGAAAAAAGGTGTTTTCTTAACTGCGGTCGCCCCTCGGCAGTCAATGGCAAATCTCCGAGTGTATTTCTGCCATGAAAACCAGCTTCTCATAAAATACAATCGCCGTTCCGAGTCGGCGTAAAACTGTAGGTCCCTCGCCTTTGTGTGACAACTTCAAGGCGCACGCCACAATTTGGAGGAGAAGCTCGGCCAAGCACTAACATACTATGTGTAAGCGCCAATCCATTATTATTATTAAATATATAAATAAAATAAAATAAATAACAAAAATAAAAATTTTTTCGCAATCGCTCCAACCGAGGATTGAACCTGGCAGCTATAGGCTTGTAGCCCCCAGCCAGCAACAAAGCCGAAAACCAATCCGAAAAAGGACAAAAAAGTGGATGAAGTGCGGATTTTTGTCCGTTTACTGATTCCATTTCCGGATACTTTGACGATCCGATTTCCCACTAAAGTGTGCGACAGAAACGTACGTACAGACAACAGTATGTGAAACGGATACGTTTTCGGCTGTTTTTTCTGAAATTTGTCTGATAGAATTTTTCGTTCAATACGCTTTCCTTCTGCACTTCACAGATACTTTTTCATGGTTCAAAAGAAATAAAATAAAATTAGGAAGCGCCTGACGGAATTCGAACCCGGCACCTTCTGGAAGCTAACGAATAGCGGCACACTCCTCTGCACGCTCAGCCACTGCCGACTACGCATGTATGCTTTCAAATGTTTAGCTTAAGCAAATAAAATACAACTATTGCTTTCAAATGACACCATCTTTTTCGAACGTTTTCCGGATACGAAAATTGATGATAACTGTAGGAGTTTTTTGTATGCGTTTTCAGATACGGAAAATTAAACTAAACTGCACTGTCGGCAAAATTTACGTTTCTTTGCTGGCTGGGACGCAACTCTCACTACTCGGCTAGCGCGGATGCCAAACTCGCTTGCTTTGTTTTCTTATTTGTACAAAAGACAACAGCTCGCCGTTTTTACCCATGTTTTCATCGAAAATTCCCCTGATCCGAGTTAATTCCCAAAAATTTCGTGCATTTGTTCGGCTGCTTATGCACATTTTAAAGAGGAACATATGAGTTAAAGCAAATAAAGGCTGTTTATGCAAATAAGCGAGCCCGTTTGTCAACCGTAAAAGAGTCTTTTTTACTAATTTAATTTTCAGGTAAAATTATTTTTATTTAGTTAGAGATAGGGCTCAATTTGAGAGCAACATTGTAAGCTATTGAACGTGCTATTGACTCATAGCTGAAATTTATATTCTTTTTAACTCAAATCCTTTTCTTCTTTTTATTATTTTGCGCTGTAACCCCCTAGCGATTTTGGCCGAGTTTAACAAAGCGCGCCAGTCGTTTCTCTTCTGTGCAAACTGACGCCAATTGGAAATGCCAAGTGAAACTAAGTTCTTCTCCACCTGGTCTTTCCATCCCAGTGGGGGCCTCCCTCTTCCTCCTATGTAAAAGAAGAAGATTTTTTGATTAGATAATCAAAATCTATTAGAATTATTTCAAGTATTTTTCTAGTGCTATTATTATCCTTCAAAATGCACTCTCGAATGGTGCTATACGATTTTTTCCTTCAAGAGTTACGTCCACTTTAACCGTCTTGTCCTCGAATCTAACATCGCCATAGTTTCTGAAGGAAAACTCGTAAAGCAACCTTCTAAGGCGCATTTAGAATGGTAAGAATAGTACTAAATGTCATAGAGGAAATAAAAGTGGCCATTAAAACCTTTTTTCGTGTACTTAACCCCGGAACCTCAATATCTTGGCACAGTTGTAAGCTCCAGTTCGAGTTCTAAGCAGAAAATTACTTCTGAAACGACTTACAGCTGTACAGCAACAGAAGTCTGTATTCATAATTATTATGTTCTTAATTTCTTTGGATTACATGTCAAATCGCAAGTCTGCTTAATTCATGCTACTTATTGCATAAAACAGACTACAAGCTATTTTTTGCAAATATTGACCTCAAAATTAATTTTATCCATCCTTAAGCTAAGAAACTGTGTACCAACTTTTGAAAACATTATATAAGGAGCGCAGACTTTTTCGATAATATAAAGCAGCTGTCGAAAGAAGAAAAACTATCCGAAAGTTGTATTCTAGCGAGTTTCAGCGGGTTTTAAAAAGGAACAGTAACAGTCCCCGTTTTGGCCCATATGATAATTATATTTAATTTATAGAGTCGGAAAGAATCAGCACGATTCGTAATATGTTTATAATGAAGGCCTATAACGAAGGAGCAATTACATTGTAAAAAAAATAATAACAAGTTGTGGTTCTGATATTTCGGGCCCCTTTCCCCAATTCCCCTACCTGGGTCCGCCACTGATGTACGAAACTTTCGTTCATAATGCGAACACATTTTTCACAACGAAACAAGATTTTACGAACCATTCGTAAATATAACGTAGGCACTTTCGTAAGGCATTTTTTTAGTACAATTTACGAAATCTTACGTTTATTTTACGAAACACATTGTAAATTACTGAACAAATCTCTGTACGAATAATTTTGTATATTGTACGAAGGCATTCGTAATATTTACGTGTGGTTTTAAAATATACGAAATCTACAATTCTGTATTCGTTCGATTTACTTAATACTTTCGTACATAGAACAAATGCAGAAAATGTTTTTTTAAATTCGTACGACAGAAGAATATTTTCGTACAGGTTTCAGAAAAACTCGTTTTCAAATGATTAAAATTAATTAATTTCATTTGTATTTGCGATCTGTGAACGAATTTTATAACAACCATTTGTTTTCGTTGCCTGGAGACGATTTTTTTTTTTGTTTTCATTCGGAAGAATTTATTTTTTAATTTGCGTTCTAATTAACTTCCAAGGTAATTATATTCTTTTCATTCGTTACATACGAATGAATATGAACTGACTGATTCGTTCTCTGCCGCAAACATTTGCCCGAATTCATCACTATTTAGCTATGTAAATATATGTTGAAGAAAATTTGTTTATTTGAATTCACTTGTTTTCACAGCACAGAATTATAAATGAAAATTATTTCAAATATCTATATATCTACATATGTATAGGACGAGTTCCAAGTTGCATGCTGCTTTATTTGTATAATATTGTGTATACATTTCGCAGCAATACAAAACAACATGCAACTATGAACTCGCCCATAATTATGTACACTAGATAACAAATTTTCAAAAAAGTTCTGAGCTCTGGCATTTGACCATCATTTCATATTTAAAAGTTTCCGCTGAACCCAAATATGAAGTTAGATATTAAGATAGTAGAACATTTTCCGACATATAGCCAAATTTCTGATCTTCGAGATCTGAAAAAAAGTACACCCACCTAATTTAAATTACTTTTCCCAACTGGTCAATCTCAAACTTTTATTTTAATATTAATGAAGCTTATTAAATTTGCTATCATATACATATGTAATAACATTTCCCAATCGGATTAGTAGTTAGGAGCTATACATTTAGTTATGGACAAATTTGCGTATTTTTTAACAAAATTTTCTTCGGTACAAACACCAAGATGAAGAAATATGTTCACTTCCGGTTTCTTTCTTGTACGTCAAAGAAAGATCCTTTATAAATAAAATAAGACCCAGCTTATCTAAATTGAACTAAAATTTGTATAAAAGCCTGTTGCATGTATTTTCACTTAAGTGCTTTTTTATTATTCAATTTAGATAAGGTGGGACTTATCGTTTTCACAAAATGTCATGCTTTAACATCCGAGAAAGAAACCGGAAGTTAACAGTTTCTTTCATGTTAACACTTGTGCCGAAAGTATTTTTTTTTTTGGAAATTTCGTAAAATATTATGAAAATTTTCGAATAATCAATGAGCCAATTTACACGATGACTTTTCAGCGAAATTAAAGAGGTTTTTCAGATGTTTCGCTTTTATCGAAACACAGTTTCGTATTTTTATTTTGACTTCGAGATTCGCCTCGCTTTAAAGATGAAGACGAAAGAGTTGAAAAATAAAATTCGACGTATAAATGTCAAAAAAACGCAAGACACGCCGTAAATAAAAAGTCATCGTGTAAATGCACGACTTTTTAAAAGGGAACGAGCAAAAAACGCAGGTGCCGTTGACATAGATAGATAAAAGAAAATTTAAGAAGCTTCGCTATTGTAAAAACAAATTTGAGATTGGCCACCTACATATGTACATTCAAAAATAAAGAGCGCAGTTAAGTGAGTGGACTTTTTTCAGATCTAAGAAATTTGGCTATATCTCGAAAACTGTTCTACTATCTTAATATCTGACTTCATATTTGGATTCAGCGGAATACAGGTCGGATTTCTTGTAAACTACATAGTGTTTTGAAGAATTTTATAATAGTTTTTTTAAGCTAATCCTAATGTAATAAATTTTCATTTAGTTTAACAATTAACAGGTTGTTGAATGAGTCGCTACTTAGTTTTGTTCTTTCCTTTGATAAGATGCGCTGAAAGATCTTTTCGACAGATTATACTCTTCTTCAAAGTCTACGTATGGGTCATCAGGCTGTATATTTAGAGGATTGGAGCTACTGGCATTGCCTTCCTCGTTAGGAGAATTTTTCAGTGAATTTTTAGTTGCATAATAATAACAATAATAGATTGGCGCTTACACATATGTTATTGTTTGGCCGAGCTTCTCCTCCGATTTGTGGCGTGCGCCTTGATGTTGTCACACAAAGCGGAGGGACCTACAGTTTTACGCCGACTCCGAACGGCGATTGTATTTTTATGAGAAGCTGTTTTTCATGGCAGAAATACACTCGGAGGTTTGCCATTGCCTGCCGAGGGACGACCGCTGTTAAGAAAAAAAACCGTTTTCTATATTTTTCTGATGTTGCTTTGACTAGGGCTTGAACCCAGGCATTGTGGAGTGGAAGCGCGCACTGCTTACCACTACACCACAGCGGCCGACTTGCATAAGTCTCTAAAATTGTGCCTGAAAAAAATGTAATTTAAAGTGAATTATACAGGTGTTCACGTTGAGTAGCATTTTAGATGTAAAGTTGCTACGTTGCAATCTAGCACGTATTTTGTTGTTAGAAAAGCAACAAAATCGTGCTAGATAGCTACGTAGCAACTTTACACGTAAAACGCTACACAACGTGAGCTCCCCTTATACTAGAGTGGATTCCGATGTATTTTTGTGCGCTGGGGTCCGAAACTGTCCATCACGTCATGATTTTGAGAAAAGTGGGGATTTTGGAAGTTTTTACAAATTAGAAGTTTTAAATAAAACTGTGGATTTTGTGGCCTTAGGACAACTTTTTGGTCCTTGCGTCCACCATCTTTAATAGCCATTCTGATTTATTAAAATCTAACATCGTCAATGCTATTTAATAGTTAATTTACCATTCGATCGTAATCACTGGGACTTAAAGGGTTAACCTCAATTTATTCAAAACAGTTTAATTTTTAAGTTGTATATACATATGGCTATTGCAGTAGCTAGATTCAAGCTTTAATTAAAGCATAAGTAAGTGTAAAAACACTTTTTTTTTAGTTTTTACCCTCACTTTTCTCAAAACCATCATGTGATGGGTACCTTTGGAACCTCAGCGCACAAAAATACTTCGGAAACCAAAACAAACTGAATTTTGTAGACCTATTTTAGTGCGGAAGAAATAAAGTAAAATTTTAAAATGGCACCACCGAGGTTACCATAGCTATTTTGCGATGGTCGTTATTGAAATAGAGATTCGAAAAAATTTAAGCGAGGATCGAAGTATAATGCAGATTTGTCTCAGACTTATTTCATAGTTATCCAAACATTTTGATATTTCGTCTTTGAGAAAATTTGCCTTTGTCTCAAATGAACCATACCGATTGTATGGATAACAATTTTAAAGTTTTTTATGTATTGACCATTTATACCTAGCATACTTTTACCCAATCGGCTTGCAACATCAAGTTTTAGGCTGATCCTTTTATTTTGGATTATTTCTTTTAATTTAAGTTTGATGTTAGCTGCACATGTATTCAAATGCTAAGTAATTTTCTTCGAATTTAAATTTAAACCATAAGTGTCATTAAACGGTTGTATCATTGTTTTAAAGTAGTTGTCATCGTCAAAAATTCTAAAAGGTATGTTTTTCACGGTGACTAGCTCCACGCAGCTATTCATAAAGTCTTCTTTGTTTAGCTTTAATTGCGCAATTGTTGTGTTTTTGTCGATGCCGTATCAGACATGTCTGTGAAGTTGGCATACGGTATGACGCAAAATGGAAAAAAAGTTGTTCTGAGTAGCCTTCCAATAGTTCTAGAGTTCTTGAAAAGGAACAAAAAAGTTCTGGATATTTTCACACAAAAAAATTCATTTGAAAAGTGGGTATGCCAGATTCACGCAGCATACGACATGTGGCAAAAAGGCAAATAAAAAGTTGTTCTGAGCAGCTTTTCAATAGTTCTAGAGTTCCTGAAAAGGAAAAAAAAAGTTCTGTAAAATTACGCAAAAAAACCACTTTTTTCGAAAAAGTCGAAAATGTTAAAATTTCGAAAAAAAAAATTAAACCTGTTCTGAGTAGCTTTTCAATAGTTCTAGAGTTCCTGAGAAGGAGAAAGAAAGTTCTGCAAAATTACGCCGAAAAAACCTTTTTTTCCAAACAGTGGAAAATGTAAAATTAAAAAAAAAAATATAAAAATAAATCTGTTCTGAGTAGCTTTTCAACAGTTCTAGAGTTCCTGAGAAGGAGAAAGAAAGTTCTGCAAAATTACACCGAAAAAACATTTTTTTCGAAAAGTCGAAAAAGTTAAATTTTTCAAAAGTAGATTTTCAAAAGTTCTATAGTTCTTGAAAAGAAAAACCATTTCTGCAAAATTACGGAAAAAATGTTTATTCATAGTTCATTATGTTTCATTTCAGAATTTGTATTCTTTTATATACACAACCATACATGGGCTAACGATTTCGATTTCTTCAACATGAAATCTTTTTTTTTCATATCATCGTTCCGGTACCAACCTTGGCCATTATAGGTGTAGGCCACGTAGAGCCATCCAGCGCGAAAGTAGTGTACAAGGTCTTTCAATTCATATATATCCCTTTCCACTATCAGTTTCATTGGTATGTCTCGAATCTGACATGGTGTTCGGGTCATTTTGATGAGATTGATATAATCGTAATTTGTGAAATCATCTGTGTCAACGAATAAATGGGTTCCGTAAAAGCGTTCGACAGTTGGAGTCTCGCCGCAGCACATTAATATAGATTTTCGGGAATCATCCACTGGTTCTTGGAGATGCTGAAAACCGCTTTTAAAAATGATTGTCATATTAATTTTCAGAGTTGGTTCTATTATAGTATTTTTTACTTCGCAAATCAAGCAAGTTGCGTTTTGTTGGAAACTGGGACAGTTGATCAGTAGCTGTTGCGATAGATCTATTGCATTTATTTGCGCATCAAGTTTCTTGGTGTGTCGTTTACGTTCTTGCATTTGGAATAGTTTAGTTCCAAGTAGTATCTCAGCCCGCAAACGATAGTGATCTGCAAGAACGGCCTTTTTGTCTAAAATTTAGGAATTCAGTCGAGCCATCCCTATTTGCTGAGCTTCTACTATCCTTGCTGTATGCTGACGATGTGAACACGCACTCCATTTGGATTTGACAGATGGAGTCGAAAGCACAAGTGTTGTTTACTGATAATATTGAGTCCAGTGTTGTCACTATTGGTCTTTTCCGACCAAATTTGGTCGCTTCTTTTTCATTTGGTAGGTTGGTAGGCAAAGTAAGATTTTGGTCGGATAGTTGAATTATGTTTTTAAATTCTTAATTAAAAAAATATATATTTCAAACATCATTTTGCATACAAATATTTGCCAATTGTACCTTTCAAACATTTGCCAATCCTGCCTTTAAAAATAAGAAACCTAGTTGGTTTGGCCATTGTTGGAGCCAATGTTTTGGCTGGAGACTTGGGCGGGCTGAAAACATTATTGAGTGCAGAAACCGAATTATTTTATATAAAGTGCACATGCTACTCACTTCACCCTTGCTCGACCTACGCTTGTAAAAAATTGCCGAAAAGCGTTGAGACACTGTGCCGCAACATATGTATATAGTTTCTTATCCCACAATCCAAAGGGGATACTTGACCTGAAGGAATTTCGGAACTACTGTTCGGTAAAACCCCACAAAATCTTGGGCATATCTCAAACACGATGGCTTTCACTAGAAAGCGTTGTTAAGTATAGTTGAGCAATGGGATAGTTTGAAACTGGTGGAAGGAATGTGTTGCAAATGCTATTTTTTATTTCTAACGTATGTATATTTTGCCCATAATTAACACTCTTAACAAAGAGTTCCAAGCTGAAAGCTCTCATTTGCCATACTTATATGCAACAATCAATGCACATTATCTATTAATTCTGAGTAACTTTATTAAAAAAGATGCCATCAGTAACAATATTAATATTGATTTTAAAATGAGAATAATCATATTAAAATATCTGACATTTTTGTTGGAACGAAAGCTGAGATGTTTATGAAAAGTAATGTCAATTCTTCTGAAATTCTTGAAGTTAAAACCAATATATTAAAGTTTTAAAGTGAGGCTAAGTGAGCTTGATATTTTCAGCGATCTGGATATTGATATGTTTTGGGAAAAATTGTATTCTTTTAAAAATGGAATGAATGAAAATAGCGGCTGTAGAACGAAAATTTTCCACACTTTCTTTGATAAAAACTAAACTAAGAAATAAATTTAAGATTGACAGTATCAATAGCATAATGTTATGCAAGGAACTTGTAAACAAAAATTAGCCGCACTATGTGTTGTCAGCTGCTAAAGATTTTCATGTGTAATTAATTGATTTAAACTTAATAATAATAATAATAATAGAATGGCGCTTACACATATGTTAGGATTTGGCCGAGCTTCTCCTCCGATTTGTGGCGTGCGCCTTGATATTGTCACACAAAGTGGAGCGACCTACAGTTTTATGCCGACTCCGAACGGCGATTGTACTTTTATGAGAAGCTGTTTTTCATGGCAGAAAAACACTCGAAGGTTTGCCATTGCCTGCCGAGGGACGACCGCTGTTAAGAAAAAACCTTTTTTCTATATTTTTTTGCGATGTTGCTTTGACCAGGGTTTGAACCCAGGCGTTGCGGGGTGGAAGCGCGCACTGCTTACCACTACACCACAGCGGCCGACAATTGATTGATTGATTGATTTAAACTTACTTTTAAGAAATTAATTGATACCCGCTGGTTTTAAACCACGTATACTTCATTAAATGTTCATGTTTTAATCAAAGATTTACATATTTATGCAAGTTAACAAGAAGATGTATCTACATCAATAATTATGCTCGCTTAAGTACCCGCATCGAGGTACTTAAGCGGGTTCTTTTAAGTACTGATTTGCTTGACCTTGGTTTGTCGGTCCAAACAGGAATCTTTATTTACGGTTGATGGATAGCTCGTTGCCAATGGATGGTGGCAAGAAAGTGGCTGACTTACGTGTAATGATTTTGTATTACCGGCTTATGGTGACTCAATTGCTGTCAAATGAATAGTCCAGATTTGATGCTCACAACTTCTTTATTCTACGCAACAACATGGATGGGGATTTGCCAGAAGGAATGTGACGGCACCTTTTGCCTCTATTAATTTCCACTGAAGGGTGAGTATCGACTCCCCGAATGCCGCCAGCTTTTAATACAAGCTTTTAATCCACTTTTATTACTTGGTTGTAATCCGTTCTTGCGAGAGCTGATGAGTGTGGTTCGCTCCGTGTCCAATTCCAAAAAGAAAAATATTTTTCTAGCCTCGTGGTATGTGACCACCGATTCTTTTATCGTATCTCAGTGTGGGCGTTTTCATAGTGGCCATGTCAATTCGTGTCTATACTGATATAATGGTTCGCGTCTTGAATAACTGTTGGTTACGTACATTCATCTGGCAATCCCCCCCATTTTGAAGTTTAGCTTTGACAGTTTTGTTATGTTTACATTTCTCATAATCGTTCTTATGTCTATTATTTGGGCAATAAAAAATAATAGGTCATTATTCCCCTTTCATCTTCAGCGACACGTTACCAAAAAAAATGTGGAGCGTTTAGTAGGCATATGAGAATGGTGGTTCGAACGCGATTCACGGGCTGTGGTTTGACCGACGTTAGACCATACATCGAAATCTTTCTACATGATCTTCATCAACCCCATCCTGACTCGTTCAGTTCGCCTTTAAGCGCATATGTATGTACAAATGTTCCGTCTTTCGTATTTAGTTTCAGTACGCATTACATAAGCTACGGTAGATGAAAGGCATTGGTAAATGATTTGGTTATGAATCTTTTCTTGTTTGCTTTGATCGATTTACTAGCAATGTACTGAGGATATAATATAACAAAACCATGGATATAACAAAACTAAACTTAATTAATTTATTCCAGCCGGGTACCCTGTAATAAGGCAGAATCAATGGAGTATGGTGGCCCGCGAATGTACTGAATGAGTTAACGTGTTGTGATTAAATCGGCGGAATAATTGCCAAGCACTCGGCGTTTAGCATCGATCAGTTCATATGAATTCGAACCAAGTTTCCGTTTCAAATTTTTGGTGGGGCTAGTTTTTGTGCATAGCCCTCTCCGGCCACGGACTGTTTAGGATTGGGAATGTACACTTCCGAGCCTATCTCGAAATGGCGTTCTCTTTTGCGGGTAAATGCCCGTTGTGCGGGTTGTTCATATTGTTCGAACTGTTTGTCTCGAATTTCATCAGCCAGAACTTTACGCTGTTCCACATCTTGTGCATGGTATGGATTTACATCCAATAATAATTTATATTCGTTTCCATCTTTCACATATTCACGACCAGTGTGCAGGAAATATGGCGTGTAGCCCGTGGCTGAATGCAATGAAGTGTTAATATCATGAATAACAACGGAAAGATGGTTTTCCCAGGAGGAATGTTCAAGAAGGTCAGCCATGTGAGCACGTAATCCAAGTTTAATGCTTTTGTTTGTTGCCTCGACCTGATTGGCTTGTGGATGGTACAAAGGCGTTTTCATGTGTTTGATGTTATAATCGGCGCAAAGCTGTGCGAGAGTTTGACTGATGAATTGACTACCATTATCTGATATAATGAGTTCGGGGCAGCCATTCACCGTGAATATATGTCGAAGATAATTGACTACGGATATGGCGTTTGCATTGCTGCGCCCAGACATATCGCGAGTAACAGTCGATGGCTACGAAGATCCATTGGTTACGATTTTTAGACATGGGCAGCTTACCGACGAAGTCAATCGATAATTGCCTACCCGGTCGTTTTGGTTCTCTATATTCGCCGTGAGGTGTTTTGGTGCTCTCATTACTTGGTTTAATGCGGTGGCATAGTTCACATTGCCGAACGTACTGGTAAACGGACTCATACATGTTTGGCCAGTAACAGCGTTGTGAGATACGTCTATAAGTTTTCCAAACACCCTGATGAGAATCTTAGTTATGATTTTCATCGAGGACTTTTGCTCTGTCAGAAGATGGTACACAAAGTGTCCACAGTATTTCCGCACTTTGATTGGAAAATTTCAATCGATGATATAGGAGGTTGGTCTCGATTTTATATCTATCTAATGGTTGTTTTGAGGCCATGGCGTGCATTTTGTTGTACCATTTACCGCACGTGTTTAGGTCAATGTTGATCACGGATGTGATTGGGGTACGATTAACGGGAAAAGTACTCGGAAAGTCAATTAGACTTCTACGAACGATGTTGAGAAGAGCAAAAGAACGAGATAAGGCGTCAGAAAGTTCTAAATGTTTTCCTGGTTTATGAATAATTTTGAGATCGTATGGTGATAATCGGATCGCCCAAAGGCATAATCGGCCAGTTGGTTCTTTGAGAGTTTGTAGCCAGCGCAAAGCTGCATGGTCCGTTACCACAACCAATTCACGACCCTCAAAATATGGACGGAACTTTTCGACCGCTAAGAGAACGGCTAGGCATTCCCGTTCGGATGCTGTGTAATTTTGTTCCGCTTTCGAGAATTTCTTAGAAAAATACTGAACCACACGTTCATTCCCATCATGTTCTTGTACTAGAACAGCACCCGCTGCGATAATCGAGGCATCGGTATAAACCTTGAATGGTTTTGAATAATCGGCCATAGTCAGAACGGGAGTGGTAGTTAAACACTCTTTGAGTTTGAGAAAGGCTTGTTCAGCAGCGGTATTCCATTCAATGGGTCCTTTTCGGTTTCCTTTATACAATTCACAAAGGGGATCTCCGTGATCTCCGAAAAATTTTGGAATAAATATACGGTACCAGCCTGCTGTACCAACGAACCGTCTGACTTCTTTTGCCATTTTGGGACGTGCAAATTCAACAATCGCTCAAATACGAGATGGATTAGCAGATAAATCCTCTTGAGACAAAACGCAGCCCAGGAGTTCCAATCGTTTACAACAATAATTCGATTTGGATGTTGAGATGGTTAAGCCGGCCCCCGCCAGTGGTTTGGCAACAATAGCCAATATCTTAACGTGTTCTTCAAACGTCGAAGTGCAAATTATGGAATCATCGACATATGCGAATGCATGTGGAACCAAATCACGGAAAATTTTATCAATGAGAATGGCTAATGTGGCGGGTGAATTTTTCAACCCCATCGTCATGCGACGAAAAGCATAAACCCTATTGAGACAAAACATAGCCCAGGAATTCCAATCGTTTACAACAAAAATTCGATTTGGATGTTGAGATGGTTAAGCCGGCCCCCGCCAGACGTTTTGCAACAATAGCCAATATCTTAACGTGTTCTTCAAACGTCGAAGTGCAAATTATGAAATCATCGACATATGCGAATGCATGTGGAACCAAATCACGGAAAATTTTATCAATGAGAATGGCTAATATGGCGGGTGAATTTCTCAACCCCATCGTCATGCGACGAAAAGCATAAAGTCTGTTACCGAATGCAAAAGCGGTTTTCAGTTGACTCGATTTTGCCAAAGGAATTTGAAAGAAAGCTTGAGCCAGATCAATACT
The DNA here is from genome assembly GCF_013731165.1 of Rhagoletis pomonella. NCBI lineage: Eukaryota > Metazoa > Arthropoda > Insecta > Diptera > Tephritidae > Rhagoletis > Rhagoletis pomonella. The sequence continues at coordinate 16,252 of NW_023459608.1, read as the reverse complement.
GGTTAGGTATTTAGCTGACTTTAGTCCTGCTAAAATTTGGTTTGTATCCGTAATTGGATATGCATTTGGAATGGTAATTTTATTCAGCTCTCTCGCGTCCAAGCACACACGACACGTTCCGTCTTTCTTCTTTACAGCCAGAATTGGTGACCGCCAAGAGCTTTCTTCGATGGTCATAATGATGTCACGACTACGCATCTTATCCAATTCGGCTTGAACTTGCTCAGCCACATATGGCGATACTGGATACTGGCGTTTCATGACGGGTTTTGCATCACCCGTATCAATTACGTGTTCCATCTGATTAGTGACGTTTAAAGGACCAGACTCAGGAGTTGGATTAAAAAGTCTGAGAACGGCGTCCAACATTAGTCTTTGATCTGGGGTGAGATTATGTGGAAGGCTGACGCTCGTTATTTTTGGAGTATCTAGTTCACCCTCTAAACAGAGTGTGGAAGCGTCAATTGGCTCCAGATCATTACTCATAGAAGATACGTGAGCTTGTTCTTTCCCACTCCCTGGTGGCTGGTTACAAAAATTAATAAATTTATCCGCCGTAACCATTTCGACTTTAGCAGATGCAACATCTTCAGTATCACCTTTGGCTGTATGTTTTAAAAATCGTTGAACTTTCTCTTGGTTCTGCACCAGTTCGAAAAAAGGCCTCAAGGAATGTCCGTCCCATAATTGGGTGTTTCAGTGAGATAGGTACGACAAGAGTTGGCACCAGTCGGGTAAGACTACCGACCGTATATAATACATCCACTTTACCAATGGCCTTAAATGAAATCGAATTATCGGCAAGACCAATGGAGGTTTTGGTATGTTGCAACTGCCCCCATCTGTACTTCTCATAAAATGTTTGTGAAATGACTGTGACTTCGGCTCCACCATCGAGTAAAACCGTGAGATAATCGCGACAATCGTTCGGAATGTTATATGTCAAACATTTCTCTGAGATAAAGAAAACATCGCGGAGTCGTGGTTGGTTAACTTGATTGACTGCGTCTTGCTGGTTAGTAGGGACTGGAGCTGAAGTAGGTTTGGTAATGGGTAGTATTCGTTCAGAACATTTAGTTGATGGTTCTTTGCCATCCCTTTGAATTTGATTAGATTCATTAAGAATCAGAGTAGAATTATTATTGGAATTCGGGACTGAAGATTTGTCGATTTGTAGAGGGACTTCGGTAGAGTGCGGATTGTTAGAGACAGTGGATTAAGATAAAGTTGTGGACTCTGAGTACGATGGACCACTATTCCCAATCGACTCCCTTACGCGTTTTTTGAACACGGGCATTGATAGGACGTAACCCCTGGTCGTGTACATTTGTAGCAGATCACCCTATTCGGTTGGGTTTGACACTTTTTGAAGTGATGGCCCCACACGAGTTATTTTGCACATCGGACATTTTCGTCGCCCTCAACAGCGAGAAATGGGTCGACGATATTTCCTACTTTCGTATCATTCCCCTTTGGATTTTTGTCATTTTTATAATCTAGACTGGTTTCGAATACCTATGTTTCTGAGATGCTTTAATTGGTTTCTTTTGCTTGTTCAAGTATGCACATTCCCTGTCATCGGAGTCGGGCCCAGGAAACGAAGCGGTATATTCCAAATGTAAAGAATCATCCGGTGGATCATGTATTGCCGAAATTTCCCGTGGCGCTGATCGCTGTCTATAAGAGCGGGTTCTTTCCGGACGGGGTGTGGCAACAATGAACGAATGTGGTGCAATTCGCTGAGCGAACTCACGCAATTGCTCCAACGTGTGGACTTGTCGAGTGTGGATGAGTTCACGCAGATGATCGGAAAAGGTACCAATGATGATATCGAGGTGGTCCCGTTCATCCAGACCACAGGAATTACCCTGCAATTGAAATGTCAAGTCATCGATATATTTCAGCAGTGTTTGCGAACGTGGATCGAATTTAATCTGTGCATATGACATTATTACTTGGGCCCGAGTATGTTTGTTGAGGAAACGAGCTCGAAGTTTCGTGCAAAAATCTTGATAGTCTCTGAAGTTCCTCAGTTCGGTGAAGTACCATTGTCGAGCGGCCCCCGTGAGTGTGGGCACCAAAAGCGTAACCAATTCGTGGTCGGGTACTCCAATCTTATATCGAAATGAAACAATAATAGCCAAATAATCTTCAACTGATAGAAATTTTTCGTTACATGAACGCCATCGAATTGAGCACGCCCCATCGATGATGGTAAGCCTCTGAATTTCCTATCCATTGCATCCGCTTGGGCATATTCGTCGAATATAGTGGCTTGATTTGGTCGTGATTGTGGTGGACCGAATAGGGAATAATTCGGGTATAAATGAGATGGTTGATTACTTGGTTCTTGGATATGAGACGTTCTAACGCCACGGTAGGTATTGATCGTTTGAGTTTGTAAGATTGCAGGACCACCCAAAGAACCATGCGGAAGATCCACCGAGGGTGGTATCCAGGTATGATTCCAGGTCGTTGGCATGGTTTGGTTCATATCACGAACGTCAGGAATTTGGGTCTGCAACTGAATCCGATCACGGATCATTTGCTGTTGCATCTGTGTTTGGGCTCTCAGCAACTCAGACACCATTACAGACAGTTGGTGTAATGGGGATGTTGGTTCCGTTCCGCCTGACACTGAATTGAGAACGGTGGTCAGGGTATACCGTGGTTTAGTTGCCTGAACCGAAGTCGGTATATTCTGGTTTGGAATCGAATCTGGTATGGTTAAGGGTAAATCTTGTGATGGAACAGTATTTTGAGTTGAACTCATCGTTCCCCGTTCGTTCTCAAAACCATGGAAGATCGAGTTCAAACTTAATTGGGGATCGCACTTCGGGATTCCCGTATTCTGTGAAGACATCCGAAGCTCACGAATCTTCGACTGAAATTTTCCGATCAGACCTGCCTGGTGTGACGCCGACTCGGGTTTTAACTTCAACCGAGCGGTTCGATAACAATAATGTATCATTTGATGAAGACGACCCTGAGGTGCTAACACCTCATTCGCCTTCAGTTCCCGATATGCTCTCTAACATATTTCCAACTCATTCATTTGGTGTATGGCATGGGATTTTATCAACCATGGTTGGCTAACGTAAGCAGATATTTTACCATTGAGGGCGGCTATTTCGGTGTCGGTCCATTGAACCGGCGCTGGATATAGGTTATATATCTCCCCTTCGATCTGTCGCTGTTCGTCTGTCAAATAAGTTGCATCGAGAATGGGAAACAATTCCATGTTCAAAGACTCAAATACCAAGTTGTTAAATTCCGATTATTAAAAAAATTCTGCCAACGGTATACATAAAGTCCGTACTATTAAAGTCTATGTTATAAGATGATGGTACTCGATTTAAAATCAGTACAGTATTTACTTCTGTTTATTATTTATCATTATTATTTTATTCTATGAGTATGTCGTTTTGAATATTTACTTTCAAAAATAATGCCGCATAAATCGATCACTATTTGAATATTGCTTTAAATCTAATTAGTTTAACAAAAAAGTCACGCTCAATTGGTTGTATATCTCATGTGATTTTCGGTCCAAAATTTTGTATAATATTATACCGAACGTGGGCTGAGAATGGCGTTTAACGCACTAGCTCGAATCTTTCTATGGACCAAGTGGTTTGCTCCCGGGATACAGCGAAGGCCTTGAATACTTGGGAATATTACCTGTATCTCCTTCGGTCCCTTCTGTCGCCAACAAGGTACGCAACAAAGATCAAGACTATCCACCCCCGAATTTACCGGCATACCAAATCAGACTGAGAATATTCAACCAGTTTGAGAATGTTACTTACTTTGATACGAGTTTCAAATTTTATTGGGAATGAATACCCAAAGAAATTACAAAAATAAATAAGAATTAATAGTATGGTTCAATTAAAATTGACCGTGTTATCGGTTACGTTGCATGAACTTAATACCGAAAGACGAAAAGAAAAATGATCGGTTCAAAAATCTTGACCGTCGATGTGTGGTGTTACTTGATTACAAAATTCAATTAACTTGCTTTTCAGAATTGGCGAACTGAACTGAACGAGAATGGTTATGACTGCTGATCAATGGTGCTCGCATCGCAGATCGATCACCACCCCCGCGGAATTAAATAATCAAAATATCCACAAAAATTTTGATTGAAACGAGCTCCAATAAAAATCAATTAAATCATGCCGTGTGAAGACTGAGGACGATATTGATTTACAGTGATTATGATTTGATTCAATCTCAATGATGATTTATAATAGCGAAATTTCTAAAAGAAAAAATGTATCAAAACTCTATTAAACTCGAATATGTTTGGTTCACAGACGTACAATTTTGTGACCAACAAAATGAGAAAAATGACGAAAAGATTTGAATTTTTCCTTAAATCTAATTTTATGATGTATTAAATTGATTCGATGATGAAATTGCCATATTCCCTCAGCTGAGGACGCGGTTATTTTATGCCGGGCTTAAGTGTGGTTATAATAATAATAATAATAATAATAATAATATCCCAACGGTTTTTACCCTCCATTCCCGCCCATCCGCACGAGGGGCGCAGTCCGCATGACGTACGGAACCAATATTTTAAATTTTTGTGCCGAGTCACGATAGGCAGGAGTTTGTTAAGTGTCGAGATCTAAAACTGTTCAGCTACAGAACTAAATTCATCAGCTGATTTTATGTATTTATGTCAATAATTCACTTATTGAGAGAGGAGAGTATCGCTTTCTTAATGCTGAAAAGCGGATCTGATATATCAAACGTGCTGGACTGAGAGTTAAAATCCTGGCATAAGCAACGGAGTGGGTCGTGCAATTCAAAATTGGTTTTACAAGCTTTCAGAAATATGGGACAAAAGTGTCTTGATACGCGTGACGGAACATTAAAGCTTACATCAGCCAGAAGAGACGGACTTGAAATTGAGCCTGTCAGTAATTTAACCATAAAAATTATACCAAGCATTTCCCTGCGACTGGCAAGTGTAGGAAGGTTAATAAGTTTTAAGCGACTCGTATAAGGTGGAAGACTATATTGAGAATCCCATCGGAAATTTCTTAAAGCAAAAAGTAGGAATTGTTTTTGAATTGATTCTATCTTGTCTGAGTAAATTTGATACCTTGGATTCCAAACCACCGAGCCGTATTCCAGAATCGGCCTAACTAATGTTGTAAACAGGGTTTTAGTGATATAAGGGTCACTAAATTCTTTTGACCATCGTTTCACAAATGCAAGTACACCTTTAGCCTTGTTGACTGTCACATTAATGTGAAGATTAAAATTAAGCTTAGGATCCATTGTGATACCAAGGTCCACAAAATTGTATACCTGTTCCAGGTTATGGTTACCTATTATATAAGAAACTGGCAGAACAGCTCTTCGCGAGAAGCACATTACTTTACATTTCTTAAGATTTAGAGGCATAAGATTTACTTTACACCAGTAAGCCATGCTGTTTAAGTCTGATTGTAGCAAAGACCTTTCTTCAATTGAAACGTACGATTTATAAAGTTTTACATCATCTGCATACATTAAAATTTTGGAGAATTTTATATCTGTAGAAATATCGTATATCTGTAGAAATATCGTTTAACGAAAACTTATTATTTTTCACCCGTTTAGTTGGGTGTCAATGTGATTTGCTTGACCTTGGTTTGTCGGTCCAAACAGGAATCTTTATTTACGGTTTATGGATAGCTCGTTGCCAATGGATGGTGGCAAGAGAGTGGCTGACTTACGTGTAATGATTTTGTATTACCGGCTTATGGTGACTCAATTGCTGTCAAATGAGTAGTCCAGATTTGATGCTCACAACTTCTTTATTCTACGCAACAACATGGCTGGGGATTTGCCGGAAGGAATGTGACGGCACCTTTTGCCTCTATTAATTTCCACTGAGGGGGGAGTATCGACTCCCCGAATGTCGCCAGCTTTTAATACAAGCTTTTAATCCACTTTAATTACTTGGTTGTAATTCCGTTCTTGCGAGGGCTGATGAGTGTGGTTCGCTCCGTGTCCAATTTCAAAAAGAAATATATTTTTCTAGCCTCGTGGTATGTGACCACCGATTCTTTTATCGTATCTCAGTGTGGGCGTTTTCATAGTGTCTTTACTGATATAATGGTTCGCGTCTTGAATAACTATTGGTTACGTACATTCATCTGGCAATCCCCCCCGTTTTGACGTTTAGCTTTGACAGTTTTGTTATGTTTACATTTCTCATAATCGTTCTTATGTCTATTATTTGGGCAATAAAAAATAATAGATCAGTACCCAACCAGCCTAAGTACCTCAAAAAGCTGACATTTTTCGTGAGGTACCTAAGCGGGTACATAACATGTATGTATGTGTATAATTCATACAACCAAAAAATGTTAAATGGTCTCACCTCTGCGCCTTATAGCCTATTTCCACCAAAGGCTTAGCTGCAGTTGAGACCTCAGAAAATTTTAAATAGTTCCAACAAGGGTGGTCGGAAAGGTTTTTTTCTTAAGTTTTGCTTTTTTCCTTTTGTTTGCTTCTAGTACTTATTTAATAGGTGGAATCACCCCCCTTCGATTTGTAATCTTCGTTTTTCAAACGGCATAAACTGCAGTTAAGGCTTGGCGGAAATCAACTATAAGACTGCATTTATTTATTTCCTGCTTGTTTTAAAATGTACAAAGTACCTACATAAATATATGTATGTATGCAAATGTTTTGTATTCGAAACATTTAATCTTATGTAAATTAATTGTATGCTTTCAGAATGCCTTTTTGTAATTGAAGTTTATTTGGTCGGTTTTAAACGACTTTGGTCGGATTTGAGAAGAAAATTGGTAGGGGAACAAAATTGTTAGTGGCAACGCTGATTGAGTCCTCGAATTTGAATGGTTTACAAAGATTACCATTTATTATGAGCGGCAAACCGATGCTGGAGCTATTTCTCAGGTCATCAAAGTTAGGACATTTTTTTGTAGACCTCTCAGAAGAACAGCTAGATGAAGAAGATTTGGTAAACCACAGTCAGAATTGTTTCGAGCCGCCTATTCAGCATTCAACCACCCATGAAGAAGAGGTGACTCACAATAATGAATCACTAGCAAGTTTATTATTTCCCACAAATTTAGATAGCAAACCAATTGAACAACTTTCAACCATGATAGCAGAAAAACTTTCAACACCGACAGAAGAACAACTCGTAACTCCGACGGCAAAACAAATTTATCCATATCAAGGAAACAATAAACAACCGGAAAAAAGTTCGCAGAAAGTCTAGGTTGTCATATTTGGAAAAATGTTCTAACTTTGATGACCTGAGAAATAGCTCCAGCATTGGTTTGCCGCTCATAATAAATGGTAATCTTTGTAAACCATTCAAATTCGAGGACTTAATCAGCGTTGCCACTAACAATTTTGTTCACCTACCAATTTTCTTCTCAAATCCGACCAAAGTCGTTTACAACCGACCAAATAAACTTCAGTTAAAAAAAGGCATTCTGAAAGCATACAATTAATTTACTTAAGATTAAATGTCAAATCCAAATGTAGTGCATGTCCACATCGTCAGCATACAGAAGGATAGTACATAGAAGCTCAGCAAATAGGGATGGCTCGACTGAATTCCCCAATTTTAGACAAAAAGGCCGTTCTACTATCGTTGGCGGGCTGAGATACTACTTGGAACTAAACTATTCCAAATGCAAGAACGTTTACGACACACCAAGAAACTTGATGCGCAAATAAATGCAATAGATCTATCGCAACAGCTACTGACCAACTGTCCCAGTTTCCAACAAAACGCAACTTGCTTGATTTGCGAAGTAAAAAATACTATAATAGAACCAACCCTGAAAATTAATATGAAAATCATTTTCAAAAGCGGTTCTCTGCATCTCCAAGAAGCAGTGGATGGTTCCCGAAAATCTATATTAATGTGCTGCGGCGAGACTCCAACTGTCGAACGCTTTTACGGGATCATTTATTCGTTGACACAGATGATTTCACAAATGACGATTATATCAATCTGATCAAAATGACCCGAATACCATGTCAGATTCGAGACATACCAATGAAACTGATAATGGAAAGGGAGGTATATGAATTGAAAGGCCTTGTACACTACTTTCGGGCAGGATGGCACTACGTGGCCTACACCTATAATGGCCAAGGTTGGTACCGGTACGATGTTATGAAAAACAAGATCTCATGTTGAAGAAAGCGAAATCGTTAGCCCAAGTATGGTTGTGTATATAAAATAATACAAATGCTGAAATGAAACATAATGAACTGTGAAATATAACTTTTCGAATAAAATTTTTTTTCCGTAATTTGCAGAAATGGTGTTTCTTTTCAAGAACTATAAAACTTTTGAAAATCTACTTTTGAAAAATTTAACTTTTTCGACTTTTTCAAAATACATTTTTTTCGGCATAATTTTGCAGAACTTTCTTTCTCCTTCTCAGGAACTCTAGAACTGTTGAAAAGCTACTCAGAACAGATTTATTTTTTTCAAAAATTTTACATTTTCCACTTTTTGGAAAAGAATGTTTTTTCGGCGTAATGCTGCAGAACTTTCTTTCTCCTTCTCAGGAACTAGAGAACTATTGAAAAGCTACTCAGAACATATTTAATTTTTTTTAAATTTTACTCCACTTTGTGGAAAAAAATGTTTTTTCGGCGTCATTTTGCAGAACTTTCTTTCTCCTTCTCAGGGCCTCTAGAACTACTGAAAAGCTACTCAGAACAGATTTAATTTTTTATTTAATTTTTTCAAAAATTTAACTCTTTCGAAAAAAGTGTTTTTTTCGGCGTAATTTTGCAGACCTTTCTTTCTCCTTCTCAGGAACTCTAGAACTATTGAAGAGCTACTCAGAACAGATAAATTTTTTTTTCAAAAATTTAACTTTTTCGACCTTTTCGAAAAAAGTTTTCTTCGGCGTAATTTTGCAGAACTTTCTTTCTCCTTCTCGGGAACTCTAGAACTATTAAAAACTAATCAGAACAGATTAAATTTTTTATTTTTTTCAAAAATTTAACTTTTTCGACTTTTTCGAAAAAAGTTTTTTTTCGGCGTAATTTGGCAGAACTTTCTTTCTCCTTCTCAGGAACTCTAGAACTATTGAAAGCCACTAAGAGCAGGTTTAATTTTTATTTATTTCAAAATTTTAACATTTTCGACTTTTTCGAAAAGTGTTTTTTCGACGTAATTTTGCAGAACTTTTTTTTTTCTTTTTCAGGAACTCTAGAACTATGGAAAGGCTGCTCAGAACAACTTTTTATTTGCCTTTTTGCCACATGTTGTATGCTGCGTGAATCTGGCATACCCAATTTTCAAATAATTTTTTTCTTTTTGTGAAAATATCCAGAACTTTTTTTCCCCTTTTCAAGAATTCTAGAACTATTGGAAGGCTACTCAGAACAACTTTTTTTTCGTTTTGCGTCATGTATGCCAACTTCCCAGGCATGTATCAGCCGCCTCTTATCAAAGCTATACTTATGAACGGTTTCATAATGCCGTTTAATATTTCCCAATAGAAATCCCTTTAACTCCTTGTAACATCGCAGGTACTTTGACAAATTCGTCTCCGCATTGTCTTGAACATATCTTGCTTTGTTGATAATTGAAATGCGGCCAATTTTAAATATTAATAATGTTCTAAATTCTTGTACTTTTAAATTTTATACAACTTTCAAAATCACGTCCACGAAAATATACTTCTCCGAATGAAAGCAAAATACTATTTTGAAATTAGCTGAGCATAGAACAACAAATGTTCCTGTTGACGGTTACTCGCATATTGCGAATGAATAGAAGAAAGAATGAGTTTGAATAATTTGCGAACGAATTTTTGTTTTTTGTGTTGAATATCTCGTAGTTATATGACAGACATTTTTAATTTGTTCATATTTTTATTTGCTCAAAGTGGTTGCGCTTGTGCTCTCTAGCTCGAATGATAAATAGAATTTTCTATAATCGATAACTTTAAAAAGCGTTCAATTCGAGCCAAATTTTTGCTGTAAAGAATTATTTGTGAATATAAATAATATTTTAAATATTCTACGTACCCTGTTTTCGTACAATATACTAAACTAGCGGCAGTTTAATATTTCATCATATTTTTATGTATCGCGGGTCATTGCGAAATTACTGGTTGGCTGCTTTGAGACGTATAATATAATTTTAAACGTTTTAAGAGGGTTTTACTGGATAAAAATACAATACAAAGTTAAATATTAAAGCTGTGGATAAATGCTCTTAAGCATACAATGTTTTTAACATCGCCCACGCTGAGCCTTGCGCTGCAATGTGGGACTTCATAAATAGGCAATTTCATCAGTTACCTATCAACGGCAAGCCTAAGCCAGGAACAAACACATCACTTAATGAAATTTGAGGTAAGTACATATAAGATTTTTCACTGAAACTTGCCTTTCCGACGCCTTACAAGCAAACATACACCGAAGAAGCTGCGAACCTTCCAAGTACCTTCACATAAAAATATTATAATGTTTAAGGAAGTGAAAGCAGTATTTTTTATATTCTTTCATATTTTATTATATTTAATAAGGGTTTTGTTGAGTTTCGTAATTTAACAGTATGCATCAATATACTTTATCGAATGAAGGCTGAGCAATAATACCTATTCGTATGCATATAAATAAAAGACTTAAGTTGTATTATAAGTAAAATAACCTTTTTTATTAATTTTAAACTGCAGAGCAGTTAGAAAATTTAGGTAAAACTTATTATTTACGACAGTTATACTTGTAATATCTGCACTTTTTTTGTAGAATGTATGATTGATTTTATTCTTTACACTATAAAAAAACATTGCTCAAATTATAACACACCACTTTCATTATATTTTTATCATTAATGTGAAGCGTTTTTGCAAAACATTTTCTTAAAGAAAACCGCTTAAAATTAAGGATAAAAATAAAATAAGAGTGTTGTGTTATAATTCATACTATGTTTTTTAGGGTGTGGTGAATGAAAGCAATCGCAAATTTTAGGAAAATAATTTCGTTAAATATGCGAATTATTTTTGTGTATTTTACAAAAATTTCGTAAAAAATAAAGAAATAGTACGAAATTCTTTAGAAAGTAGTACGAATACGTTCGTAAAATGTACTTAAGATCTGATGTCTCATATTTTCGTAGTATGTACGAAAACGGTTTTGTACAATCAACGAAAACTTTCGTGGCTCGAAATAACCAAAATTTTCGTAAGATGTACGCAAGTTTTCGTCATATTTACGCAGATTTTATTTTCAGTGCAGACGTAGAATCCCTTCGGTTTTGTTTGATTTCCTATTCTATAACTCTTCCCTTTTTATGGAGGTCACACTACAAATGAATATAAAGAGAGGACTTAGGGTACAGGTCGTTACAGTGAACAGTTTTGCCTTCTTAGGTGATCCCTGTATAGCTGAGGGAGAGCGGGAGATCACGTTTAGAGCTATGGTTGAGTTAGAGTAGTAGAGGACGTAGGGATTACCTTTGCGAGTGTTTATGTATCGAGCTCAATGAGTCCGTATGGTTTATAGGTGCACATCAAGGCAACCACGCACTCCATATGGCTGATATGCGAGACATAGAGAGAGTGAGATATGCGGGCAGGCTGATGAAGCGGCAGCGCAAGATGTGACCTTATTACCATGTATCAATTAGGGGACTCCATGGAGGAGTCATGCTCTAGCTGCCGTAAGCTGCTGTGCAATGAGCTGGGATTTATTCAGGTTTGCGTTCATGCAGAGCCCCAGTGTGGCTCAGAACAAGTTCAAAAGTTCTGCAGAGGGCGACCATTGTCACTTCGTAGGATACCGACATGTTAAAAAATACAGTTCAAAGCATTGAGTTGGGATAGAAGAAAAACTAGTACCGTTCCTCTTCAGGCTAGCTCAGCGCAAGTTCTGAACCAGTTTGATTTGATGCAGGACAGCTTTTCCTTTATTTCATAAAGATGAAGCTCGAGAAAAAAAGTTGTCGCTGCACAGCAGAAACCTAATTTTACATCGCTGTAGTATCATGCAGAATAAATAACACAAAGAAGTGTCTGTTTCGCGTCATGCAAATTCTGCACAAAACAAAACTAAACAATGTTAGCATTGAGTTGGGATAGATGAAGATCCAGTACCGTCCCTTTTCAGGCTAGCTCAGCGCAAGTTCTAAATCAGTTTGATTTGCTGCAGGGGAGCTCTTCCTTTATTTAGTAAAGATGAAGTTCGAGAAAAAAAGTTGCCGCTGCGCAGCAGAAACCTAATTTTACATCGCTGTACTAGCATGCAGAATAAATTACACAAAGAAATGTCTTCTTCCATTTTTTCAAATTATTGTTGTTTTTCCATAGGGCTGCCAGACATACTGCTTTTGGGAGTAAACGTACTCCTTTTTATTGTAATGTACTCCCAAAAAAAATATATCTGGAAATGTACTCCTTTCTTAGTTTTGTACTTCTTTTGTACTCCTTTTTCCAGCTATTAATATTTTATCATATATAGGGCGTAAAATAATAACTGTTGCACAGGTTTTATTGACAAATAAAAGGAAACTTTATAGATTTTGCGAAAAAAGTAGTTTATTGTTAATTATACACAAATTTTACTTAAATTTTATTAATAAGTTTTTAAATTTTAACCTTCATTTGCGTTTAAAAGCGGTAAACACTTTGAGAGAAAAGCTCAAGCGGCACGCAAGTCTTCGTCGGTTACTCTGTTACATATCGTCACTAGACACGAATAAAGGTGCGAGCTCAAAAAATGACGGCGAAACAAGACGCATAAAAAAACTTCAGCGTCAAAGACTCTTAACATACTTCACCGAAGTTTTTCATAAGCATTTTTTACTCGCCTTTTTTCGCCGTCAAAACACTAGCGCGCCTTTATTTGTGTGTAGTGACGATATCTTCTGTAACCATAGGCTAATTTCCTCCATTTGGCTCCTTTATACTCCGTCTTTTGTCCAACATAAGGCCTCATACTCAGCAATCGAAAAGACTCGGAACTGGTGACTAGAAGGCCATTCATTCGACCAACCCTATACCTATACAGTTTTCTTTTTGTTTTTATACAAAATCTAAGAAAGAAAAAATGCACCTGAAAAAAGCATGTACTTATCTCCCAAAGCTGGCCAATGGAAATAAGGATTAAAGTTTTAAAACTAATTAATAAAATTAAAGTAAACTATTTATAAAGTTAGCAAAAAATAATTTTTTTCGCAAAATCTTTAAAGGACTCTTTTATTTTTCGAAAAACCTTTGCGACAGTTATTATTTTACGCCCTGTACTTTGCCATTCATATTGTGGAAAACACTACTTAGTAAGTAAAGTTAAGTGCGATAGTGAAAAGGTGTAAGCATGGTCGTAGGCAGGTAGGTGCAGGGTGCTCGGGTATAAAAATCAGAAAAATTATAAAATAAAAAAATTGCCATACATTCAGGAATAGCCTGGAATTCTTTTGTAGGATTTAGTTATTTATTTTTAACATTTATTGTTGCCTTGAAAAAGATTTCTATGGTATCCGTGTTTGTTTGTACCTAAATAAAGGTAATTTGTAACAATAAATTGCACAAAAAAATTAAAACAAAAATTGTACTCCTTTTTTAAGTTCTGTACTGCTTTTTTTCTATCGAAAATAGAAATGTACTCCTTTCTCTGTTTCAGAATCTGGCAACCCTACTTTTCCACAATAAGCTTTCACTAAAAACGCCCTCAAGCTCATAAAAATTGTTGAATATAATTTGTTATAAGGCCATAAAAATAACAAAAAACAAGTACATTTTATGTGTAATTTTGCTCTACGGGACAACTTTGGTATGTAAAAGTAAACAGGCAGTGTTTAATTTTATTAATACGGTGTCTAAATTTGCACACATTAGGAGAGGAAACTGGTAACCTCTCTTAATATGCGTTAATTCAAACAAAAAGCTTTTAGAGCAAATTTCAAACATTTCATGTGCAAACTGCGTAATTGTGTATACTAAGAAAATTCTATAGAAATTTTTGTAGTTAAGTTTAACTAATGATTTAACTATACTTTAAAATAGTTGAATTAACGGCCCTAAGGAACAAATTCACAGTGCTGTACTGAAAATCTGTAGTTAACTGCCGATTCTGAGTTAACTATGCACCTTGGCCTTAAGTGTTTAGAATTCAACAAACAAATTTCAAATTCGTTCTACGCCACACATATGGTAAGTAAAAGTTAAAAAGCAGTATTTAAATTGACTAACACGGTGTGAAAATTTTCATATATTAAGAGAGGGAACTGGTTCCCTTTTTTAATATGGTTAGATTTAAAAAAAAAAATTTAGAGTGTCGTTAACGCCGCAAAGATTTGTTTGTGTATTTCAGTGACGAGTTGACGGTATTCTATTGCAAGTTTTGTTTGATATGAGGGGAAAATTAATGGAGTTGGTACGGAATTATCCAGAATTATATAATTTGGCAAAAATTGCCAATTTATCATTAGTAAAATAAGTCATCTTGGTTTCAATGAACTTCATTTTACTGAAAGTACCGATATATGTGTGTTTATTGGTATCACTGATCGATGCTGAACCGATACGGCACTAATTTTTGAAGATAGATCTTAACTTTTTTTCTTATTATCAATCAATTACAACACATTATATGCACATACATATGTACTAGGGTTACAATGGCCGGCTAGATGAATTATGGATACTTATAAAAGCAAAATTCTTCCCCTGAAGAGGTTTTCCCATTTGAGTTTCAATACGGTTTCTCCTTAACTTGCAAAATAACTCACGAGGCGTCGCGAGGCACGCCGGGTATTTGCTAGTACATACATATATATATACATACGTGCATTCAAACATACATATGTATGTACGTAGATATGTATGTAGGTACTCGTATCCATGCGCGTTGAAGACGTTTGTGCTATCGCTTTGTATATCGCCATAGGTCGCTTTCCTTCTTTTTCCCCTTCTCTATACTCTATCTTCCTTCTAACTCATGTAACATTTCCAGTTTTAAATATTTCACTCCATTTTTGCGACACTGCCGCCTAAGAAGTTTCACTTCAAAAAGACAATGGAAGACAATATAGCGGATCTTACCTCTCAGTTAAACGAGGCTAAGTCTTTCTCCTCTCTGTAACCATGTGTAGCTATTTTTCTTGTCAATTTTGGGGTTTTCCATCTTATGTATATGTTTCCCATGAAGTGGTTTCTATGCCCAGGCGGCTTTCTTTTGCCGATTGTTGTGAATGTAGGGGTTTGTTCTCTGTGGCGTAGGTTTAATGGAGTGCAGTTTTTATACAGCTTTGTGTGGGCTAGATGTATGTGGGTGAAAGAAATTTCTTAGTTTAAATACTGTGTATGTTGTGAAAGTCTATAAGTCCTCTTTCTCCTTCAGTCCAGGGTATTATAATTGTCTGTTTGCATGAGTTTGGATGTAATTTTCTGTGTTTCGTAAATTGTTTCCGAAAAAGTTAAATTTGTGTAGTAAACAAAGCTCCCAAATTTGGTGACCCTGAAAAAAGGATCATGGGCACTGAGGACGATTCTGCCAATCGCGACCAGTACAATGCAGCCACTAATACGGACGTAGTCGACGCTGGCTCGCACGTGGAGGCAACTTTTGCGATTCCAAAAATTAACCCACCGAGTATGGCTGATACTCACATTGAATCCTATTTCATATCACTAGAGTTCTGGTTTGCGGCATCAGGGAATATAGCAGACACAAAAAAAAAGTAAGTGCGCCTGGGCCACACTGCAGAAGTGAAACTTACGTTACTTATCTATCTATACATACACACATCTGTTTTTGCTTAAGGTTATATTTTTTCGCTTTTATTCTATCAATGTAGATCCCTACCTCTACCACTGTAGAGGTTTTTAATAACATTTAATAACATTCATGTTATTCTGTTTTTCCATTATCTTCATTTTTATCTTCATACTCTATCGATATAACATCCATCAAAATATCGATAACAAAATCGATGACAAATTCGATAAAGATTTCAATAGCAACATCGATAATACCATTGGTAACTAAATCGAATAGAAAGTCAATAAAAATATCGATAACAAAATCGATAAATAGCGATAACAAAATCGATAAATATCAATAACAAAATCGTTAAATATCGATAACAAAATCGATAAATATCGATAACAAAATCGATTTATATCGATAACAAAATCGATTTATATCGATAACAAAATCGATAAATATTGATAAAAAAATCGATAAATATCGATAATAAACCCGATAAATATCGATAACAAAGTTGGTAATT
>NW_023459607.1:0-52605 GCF_013731165.1 Rhagoletis pomonella | reverse complement strand
GCTCTGAACACAATATCCCATAAGGACTTGTGTCAACCCTCGCGATGACCTGCTCCTTTGAGAGAAGGGAACTTTGGGACACTTAAAAGCGACTGTGCTACGTGTGGATATAGCGGCTTGAAGCGGAGACCCAATTGATTGGAAATGAATAAAATAAAACAAATAAATGAAATCAACGTCGATGTTATGGAGGAAGAATGCAGGGCATTCAGGAAGAGCAGTAGAGTCGTGCGCTCCCCGCCACAAACTCCTCTGCAGGCAAATGCCGGCACCACGAGCACGGAGACAGCCGTCGACGTGGCGCAGAAGGCTACACCTTGCCAAACGGCGACTCCCGGCAGTCGGGATAGTCGTCTTCGAACGCCGGCTGCTGTAAACAGCGACAAGCATGTCACCGCAAGCTTGGGAACTTGCGAAGGCAATGAATCGATTAAGTTATCGATTTTGTTATCAATATTTTTATCGATTTTGTTATCGATATTATTATCGATTTTGATATCGATATTTTCATCGATTTTTTATGGATGTTTTCATCGATTTTGCTATCGATATTATTATCGCTTTTGTTACCGATATTTTTTTCTTAGTGTGTGCTTTCGTTTTGGCCTTTGATATGCTCTTAACCATACCACGTATTCTACGTTTAAATTTAGCGGCTGTATCACCGATACAGCCTGCAGACCAAGACGAAGGCGCTGGACTGTTCCTTTTTTGTTAGTTAGTTTGTTTGAGCAGATAAAAAATCATGAAAATCTATGGTGGTTTTCTTCTTAGGCTAAACGCATAGTGGAGCGGCATGCAAAGCGACGAGCATAGCATCGAGCAAAGCGTCAATTACAAACGTGTATGTACGCTTTGCTCCTCACTATGTGCGCTCCAATTGAAACAAATACGTTTGTAATCGACGCTTTGCTCGACGCTCTTTGCTCGCCACTCCACTATGCGCTAAGCCTTACTTATAATCGCAAGAGTTCCCAGATTCAATCGAAGATTACACTTTTTTATTGTAAAAATGTCGGGAGTTGAGCCCCTCTCTCACAACTGAAGAGAATTCGAAGGAATGGAACTTAATAAACAGTTGAAACAATTACGGTGTATTAAACCTGCAGCGAAGAAACGGCCATTGGAGTTTCTTGAAATTCATCAAGAAAAATGTCTTCGATGCATTTACTAATGCTCGGTTTCTCTGTGGTTTTCGAAATCAAAGCTCATCGAAACGTACCTAATATTTACTAAGTCCAAAGAAAGATTAAACGCTTAAGCCATCTTATCTATCGAAAACGAGAGTGTCTCTCAGATTTATTTGTCCAAAACCATCGAAAAATTTGTTCAAGCCAAAGCACGCAAGGTAAACTTG
Source organism: Rhagoletis pomonella (assembly GCF_013731165.1). Classification (NCBI taxonomy): domain Eukaryota; kingdom Metazoa; phylum Arthropoda; class Insecta; order Diptera; family Tephritidae; genus Rhagoletis; species Rhagoletis pomonella. Next base: position 51,248 of record NW_023459607.1, on the reverse strand, counting down.
TTAAAATTGATATCTAAACATTTTGATTATCCCTGAAAAGATAACACGTAAAACATGAAAATATGTCCCGTATAGTTCCTGAACCATCCATTTTTGTATACCAAAAAAGCCGTTACTTTCGTACTTGATGCACTTATCTATTAATAACTTAATTTTTGTCCCTTGTTTTAATCGGTTAAAGAATTTCCTGAATATTAGCAGACAATACTGATTTTCCGAAATTTCCGAAACTTTGAATCAATTGCGCAGGCTAAAGATGTGACTTAAATAAGATTTTTATGGTCAGTTAGTTTTCGCTTTGACCTAAGACAACATAATATCACTATTACAATTCGATCATATAACTTTTATTTTGCCCCATACAAAATCGACCCAGCCTAATATATATATATCATATCATGATCCAAAGACCGGATCTAAATCGGTTGACGTGGTCCAATGTTATGCGGTAACATACATAAAAAAACAAAAAAAAAAAATAAATATTCCGACGAACTGATAACCTCCTCCTTTTTTGGAAGACGGTTAATAACGAGCCCCTATTTTTCTTCATTTTTTGAACTTTGATCATCACTGATTTCAAAAACTTCTATAAAAGTTGCCAAATATGTGGTATTTATCTAAAAGAAAACTTATTTTTGAATAAATTGATACCTCATCCATTGCAATTGCATAAAAATTGTCGAAGTTAAGCAATTTAAGCAAAAATACGGCCTTGAATTTATATGTGTGTATGTGCAGATTTTTTGAGCATTGTGGCTAAGGGGTTTATAAATATTTGCTCAAAATTGATATATACATACAATAGCTCTTAAGCAAAAAATTTATTTTTCATAAAATTTTAGGAAAATGGGCGTGACACCGCCCACATATATATGATGTATGCTTATCTCAAAAACTACTTGACCGATCTTCACCAAATTTTATATACATATTGAGCTTCGTCTCCTTAAGCATCGTGTTGATTTTTTTTTTTTAAATCGGTCAAACATTACTCCCCCTGAAATATAGCTAGCCTTGAGTTTTTTGAAATTACCGTTAAGTGGGCGGAGCACGTGGTTTTTGTCCACGGTGATTAAGGAGGCCAAGCCCAATGTGTATATCAAATTTGGTCGATATCGGTCAAGTAGTTTTTAAGATACGCATATATGATTTAAGTTGGCGGTGCCACGCCCATTTTCCGACATTTTATGAAAAATTAATTTTTTGCTTAAGAGTCTCTATATACATATATAGATTTTGAGTAAATATTTTTTAATTGTGATAGATATAAACAAATATATATGTACATATTTAAATCAGAGAGAAAAGAGAAATCGTTCGTATTCACTCAAAATTGATATTTAAAATTTTGACGGAAAACAAGAGTATTAGAAATTTTTGGAAAATGGGCGTAGGCCCGCTCACTTTCATGTGTATATCTCGGAAACCACCCCACCAACCTCTCCCAAACTTGGCACAGCTCTTGGTCTTGGTAAAATATACGAAATCAAACAATAACTACTACATTCACATCCCAAGTACCGGTAATTAGAGAAATACGAAATCTTCGATAAATCAGTTACTACCGAAGCTAATTTATTCTAATTGATGTTTGATTGTATGAAATTTAAGGACGCTAATTCACTCAAGCCTTCTACTCACAACAATTTCTTAACCCTTAATTAGGGGCATGGGGTCAAGGCCATGGAGCTTGCTCACACTCTTTCTAGCTTCCTAACTCGCCGCGGGGTATGTAAATAAGTCACTGACAGAACAGTCTTGACCCCACGCGACCACTTACGTAACATTTTTTGGCGGAGGTAAATTTTTATTTTTGTATCTAACTTTGAAGTCAAAGTTATGCATTTCTTTCTTAAAGTTAACTATAATAAAGAGCTTTAATATTTATAGCAATACACATTTCGTGTTATTTATTTAGTCACGGCTAGAAGATCGTCGCGTACATAAGTTTGAAGTCGAAAATATGTTTTTGTTTTTTTTTTTAAGCAAACGATAACAGAGTAGATACTTTAATATTTTTGATAATACACACTTCGTTTTCTTGCTTTGAAAGCTCTTTCTTCAACACTTTTATTGGGGTCACTGGGGACCCCATGCGACTAATTGTGTGATTTTCTTTATGCGCCTAATTAAGGCTTAAAAAGAAAAAAAAAATTATGGAATTTTGAAAAATTGTCGTGGCGCCGCCAATTTGTGACTACAAAAGTTTATCCCTTTAAGTCTAACTGAACATATTATCGAAGATGTTTGAAGTAGGGGCAAAACCATTCCCACTTACCATTTAACGGTAGTTTTCGGTAATGTGAAAATACTATATTAGTCTTCGAACTTAGACTTCTTTACTTGTTAATTAAGATGTTGCTCGGACCTTGGATCGAACCCAGGTCTTGCGGAGTGGTAGTACGCACAACTAGCCACTCAGGTACACCGGCTGCGATAAAATCAAAGGATCAGTCAATAATTATGGGTATGTTGCGTCACACAGGATATAGAAGAGCACATTTTGGCGACTACTAAAGTTGCTTGGATTCTTACAGTAGTACACATGCATATGGTTCTTGGTTTTGACTTAAGCATTAGCCTTTAGTTTAATAACTTGCACTTGTTTTTCTAGACAATGGAATCTTAAATTTAGATATCGTCTGATGGAGCAAGATTTAGAATTCTTTAGTTTTTTCCTCAATATTGTAGCTATTTAACAAGCTGCATTTCTCTTCAATAGGCACACTAACCTTTTCGGTTTTTCCGTATTCGTTCGTGATTTGCAAGTGCTCTGATAATTGAAAATATGGACGTTTGTACAAAGATCCTTCACCTTTTGATATGCCAATTCCTTTTTTTCATTCCGTTGATTTGAATTTACACAGTTACTTTAATCAATAAACTGATAATCATATTTCTGTTGAATAGTAAAATATCCCTACTTCTATGTAAATATGTATGTAACATAATTATAATTTTGTTTGCTAATAGCATAGTTCTTTAGGTGACTCCTAATAGTAATATAACTTAACTAGTGTACATTAAGACGCGATTAATATAGCACTAAATAATGCAGAAAATTTGCATATCACAGGCTTAACAAAAGCACATAATTCATTAAGTTTAAATTAAGTGTTGCAAACAAGCGACAGCAAAAGACTTACAATGGGCAATGTAAATGCTACAAATAGTCGTAAATTAAACCTTCAGCTTACACAACTTGATGTGATCATTAGAACGATCAGCTTTCAGCAAAAATAATTTATTTCATATTGCAAAATGAATAACAACGACAAAAGGAGAACTTTACTGCTTAAGCCATAAGTGTTAAAGTAGTAGGTGTAACGCCTTTGAACCAATCTGCGGCCATAAACAGTTTATTGCCTGAACTTGAAAGAGCAAATGAAGGGCAAAAGAAAAAACTCAATAAAAACATATTTAGTGTCTATTGACACCAGAATACAAAGGAAAGAATATCGATTTTTCATACCTTGCTTTCCCTTTTATAAGAGTCTAAAATACCAATTATTACCGACCAAGACCCAGTGAGCTTTTGTATATGTATACAGATTGGTTAATAATAAAGTGCAAACATTATAGTAATAAAAGACTTTAAATAGTTTTGTTTTAGCTTTATTAGGGCAAAAATAAAATCAAACAAATTGATTTAACTTTTGTTTTTTATTTATTTCTTGGCATTCACAAAAGGCGAAGTAAATAGTCAAATGATAAAATGTGTAATGCGTCGTTTACTATATACATAGCACTGTATATCTATCGACAATTGTGTACGACCAAGTATGATAGACATTCTATTTTATTATATTTTATACTGGTTAAAAATGAATTATATTTTTATAAATCATATGTTTTGACTCATATGTTTTTGAAAAAAATACATCGTAATAGTTTTAAAATTTCAAAATTACATTTCTCGACTGAAAAATATGATATTCGAGCTAACTTGACGGCGCACAGCGTGCTTTTTGAACACTTCATGCGAATTAATCGTAGCGCTTTCGAGTGAAAAAATATTTTGATATGAAACAAAATGGCTTTGAAAGCTAATGTAATTGCTTTTGACAGAAAAAATATGGCCATTGGACCACGCTTACTTCTTGACCTTAAAAAAATGGTTAAAAATAGTCTTCTTCGAAAAAAAAATGCAAAATCCAACGGACATATTCCAAAAAAAAAAAAACATTTCTTATTATATACCTTGTTTATACCTACACAAGAACCGCATTAAAAAAAAGCTGATTGGACTCAACACATATTCCTTTCAAGCATTTATACCTGGGTCGTTAAGGCGCACTCGCTGAAACCGCATTGAAAAGTAAAAAAAATTTGTTATTTTTATTCGATATTTCTTAAACAATTAGTTTGCGCGGTGGGCCGAAAAAGGAAGCGAACAACTATTCAAATTTGTTATAATAATAATTCAAATTTAAAACGGGCTGTATAAAGACAAGTAATTTTTAGCAAAAAAAAACCGACTTCAACACTCATATAAATATATATATATCTCATGATCCACTGACCGGATCTTAACCAGATTAGTATGGGACTACCTCTGAGACACAACCTTTCCGATGCAAAAGGAATTAAATCGGTTGACGTGGTCCAAAGTTATGCGGTAACATACATAAAAACAAAAATAAAAATAAATATTCCGACGAACTGATAACCTCCTCCTTTTTTGGAAGTCGGTTAAAAACCAGCCTTTTTTCACTTTGCGTCAAATTAGTGATGTGTTTATACCTGTTTTCTAACCTATTCTAGTTTCCTAACTATTGAATTTCTGAACGTATTGAAAGTTGGTTTATGCTTCCGCTTTGAATTACAGCGAACTGGGTCAAAGCGCTTTATGTGTTGGTATAAACAAGGTAATAGATTGTGAGACGAGAAACACGATTCAACTGTTGAAAAAAAGGAAAAAATTTCAATTCCTCGATTTGAAAAATGCATTATATATTGCATATTTTATGATTTGCATGTAGCTATGTATCCTTCACACAATTTTATATCCCTCTAACAGTAAATGAGTTGTAGTGCTATTCACGACCTTTAATCTAAGCCAAGGTTAAATTAAGCCTAGAAGTTTCGAGGCCCTTTGAAAGCTATATTGTTATGATTCTGAAGTTAAACGTGTTAATTTCATTCGACATTTTACGCATATTTTTCTAATTTCGGAGTAAAAACTAGTACAGCAGGTTCGAAGTTTGGTTAAAAAATTGTTATAACTTGGCTCTCAGAGGGCCTAAAAAACTTCTACCTCGGCTCAAATTAAAGGTTCTGAATTGCCCTAAAGCCCACTTATTGCTCGATGGATATAAAATTGTGTGAAGGATCCACACAGTACTAACATTACTAGTATATTAAAAATTACATAAATCTTTTTGTTTTGGAATAAATCCGGTGGATTTTTCCGTAGAACACTATCATAAATCTTTTTGTTTTGGAATAAATCCGGTGGATTTTTTCGTAGAACACTATTTTTGACCAATTTTTTTAAGGTCAAGGATTTTTTTTTTTGGGAAAGAGAATTACTTTAGCTTTCAAAACCATTTTGTTTCGTATCAAAATGCTGCTTCTGTCGAAAGCGCTACGATCAATTCGCATGCAGTGTTCAAATAGCTCATTGTGTAGCTTGTGGAAGGACAAGAGATGTATTTTAAAAAGCTGTGCATATTTTTCAGATATGAGTTCAGCGACAAAATCTATTAGGAATGACCAACTTTATATCAGAAAAAAATGTCAATTAGCACGAAATTGTTCCGGAAATAGAATCACATTACCAAGAGTGTATTTGAAATTCTTAACCAAACTCGAATTTCTCGACCGACTCGGGTTTGGGGAATTTTCAACGGTGAACCCCTTTCTAATTCCCAACTTACAATATATTTGTCGAAAACATGCGATCTTTCATTCAAGTTTAGAAGATCTAAATCATTGTTTCCCACAGATGAAATTTATTGCTTGCAGCCAATTGCTATACTTTTTCTAAAAAAATTGCCTGCTAAGTGTACAACTGGTAGCTTTGAAATGAACTAGAAATCGAGTTTGCAAACCTTTTCACAATCGTCAGCGCTAAGAGTTTTACTTATTGGGCTTCTATCGCATTTCTAAGTACACTGCGCCTATTTCCTTTGGTTTCCCAGTACCAAACCTCAAACAACTCGAAAATTTTTAAAGCTTAAATTAGTGGTGACATACCCACAACGTCATAGCCATAACCTTAACCACATTAACTATCATCGATTATAGGTATCATAAACATAAGGAGCGGGCCATGTAAGGGCAACAGTTTTTGTAGAAAAGAAAACGCCATAAATTCTTAAAACTCAACAGCAGATCATAATGAAATATGTACATCAAATTAAAGGTACTACTTGTGCTTTCTTAGTAATATAAATTTCTTTTACATTAATTATTGGATTTTGTTAAAAAATGTTATTTTATGAGCCAGCATAGTGCTTGAACAAGGTGCGGCAGGAGACGTGGGTATGGTGGATAGTACTACCCATCTGAAATTTTTAAAGGTGGGTAATTACCCACCTGAAAATTTCTTAGAAGAAAAATAAGTCCAATTTACTTCTTTTTGGTTGTTTGTGTTTCCGACAGGGTAGGAGTATGATGTATTGTGGAACGATTTTCCGTCATCCCTTGTCAAATTTGGTTTGGAGACAAACCGGTCTCGGCGTTGTGCCACCTTCAGTGTCATTTTTCGAACGAATGACGGAAAATCGTTCCACAATACATCCAATTTACTTTATTGTGCAACAAACTCTTAACAATACTTGTTAAGGCAATCCTCCATTTACAGCGCTTTACAATAGAGACATTTCATGTCACCGCGGCCACCTCTGTGCGCGACCTCTAAGAATTTGGATGAAAGTTGAAGAGATTGAAGGTCTAGGTGACATGAATATACGTGCGGCATATTTTATGACGTAGGGTTGTCTATTTACACGGGACTAAAATTTTAAGAAAACGTCATACATACCTTTCTTTAAAGTGCTGTATCTTGGAAACCTTTTAACGAAACTTAATGAAAAAAAAATTATTTATTCCATCTTAATATGGGCTTTAATTGTGCACTTCTGCACATTAATTTGCAACGTATAAAACACACAAAAAACAAGTAAGAAAGTCTAAGTTCGGGCGGAGCCGAACATTAAATACCCGGCGCAATTATTAAATATAAGTTTTCCACCTTTCCGAAAGCTACCGCTACATGATAAGCCGGCGTGTATAAATCTTAAGTAAATTAGCGTCCTTAAATTTCGAAGTATTGAAATTTCAAGAAATTCTGAAATTTACCGTTATATGAAAAGCGGCCGTAATTTTAGTCCGATTTCAATAATTTTCGACGTTTTGCTTTTATGTGGGAGGCACAATAAAAATACCGATTTTGGTATAAAATGGTAGAACGGTTACCGATATGCATATATGTGATCATAAGTGGGCGGTGCCACGCCCATTTTCCAAAATTTTATCATAAACGTATTTCCTGGCAAAGAATTGTTGCAACCATCATTTTGAATAAATTAGCTTTAATATTTACTGATTTATCGAGGATTTCGTATTTCTCGAAATTACCGTTATATGGGATGTGGGCGTGGTTATTGTCCGATTTTGCCCATTTTCAATACACGTACCAAGTTTCGTTAAGATATCTTAATGTTTACTCGAGTTATCGTGTGCACAGACGGACGGACGGACGGACAGACAGTCACCGCTTAATCGATTTCTCTTTTCATTCTGATCATTTATGTATACATTTGTCTATATCTATCTCGATTCGTTTTGCCTGTTACAAACAACCGTTATGTGAACAAAGTTATAATACCCTTGTGCACAAGTACGCTCGGGTATAAAAATAATTAAGTAAACATTTTTCTTTTTGATTTTTTTTATTATAGCATTTAGGTGGAACACATCATGTTTGTTATTCCACGTTTTGATGAAAACTGATCCAGTATAACGTCGTTTGCTGACGAAGCGGAGGCAGTGCAAGAAGGTAAGAGACGTAGGCGAACTATAGCGAACTATAGCGAGTGAGTACCAATGGACACATCTAGAGTGGATTTTTTAATTTAAAGAAAAATTCTTGTGCCTAAAAGGTTAGTTACTTCTAGCTGAACGCATCTGTAAATTGTTCTGCCGTCATAGTCTACTGGGCAAAATTAGTTACCTTTAGCTGTTGAAGTTTAACGAACAACAGACGTGTTCAGACACAGGTAAATGACCACTGAAGTCAAACGGCAGGAAAAGACTTAGGTCACGTGTCTTGGGGATCGATGTTTCTGACTCATATATTTGTTTTATGTAATGTATTTGAGAAGAAACTTTTTTGTTTCACTATAATAAATGAGTTTTATGTATTTTTCTCTTTCAAGTAAACTTTTCCAAGGAAATAAGATGTTCTTCAAGTCTTTAGTAGTTGGCGTAAAATATTTAATACTAATATTTTTACTTACTGTTGGTATACTAAAGAATGGGCACGAAAAATTTTGGTCAGCCGAAACTCATTATAACAACTTATTACACAACCTACGAAAAGAATTTTCTACTTTATCACCTTCTTTATTAAGCTTACTATATTAAACAAAAAAAACTTATTTAAATTATCTTCATTATAAACAAAATGGTTCAATTTACACATTTGAGCCCTCTCATTAGGATAAGGGCATCCCTCATTGTGGCGGTATCTGCTTCTCTTTGCCAACTAATTTTGAAATTCTGATAAACTTTTATGTCTTCTTTCGTTTTTATCTATTTTCTTTCAATAATTTTCCACGGGTCGCAATTCTTAATAGTTTGGTAGGTTGTGGTCCTTTTGAACAATATATACCCCGTGACAGATATACCAGTTCATGCCAAAGGGGCTGTAATGGCACAATGCTAAATCGGCACAGAACAGAACAGAGCCTTTATGTTGCTTTATGAACGATATTGCAAACACTCCTTCATACAAATTTCTTGATTTGTGGAGCCCGTGGTCATGATTTTTTGCTCTCGTGCCACACTGGCAGATGGCTTGCCACACCAAGTATTTAATAGGGCAAAAAAATAACAAAACACAAGGAACTTTCCCAGTATTTTTAGCTTGAAGGCATCTTGTACTCCATTTATCCTCGTTGCATTATAAAACTCAGTGCCCCGAATCTGTTTAAAGGCTGCTTCGAGGTATGTTTCCTTGTTCACACATACTTTTTCATGCTTTTTGCATAAAAATTTTGCACATTTTGAAGAGTACGTAGAAGTTACAAAAAGTAGATACGCGAAATTAACAACGACAATATACCCTATGAATGTGTATACCTACTTTTTATTTACAGTTAATTTTACGCAAGTGATGAGTAAACACAATTGACTAGTTTTTTTCGTGTACATTCTTTACTGTAGATATAATTCGCCATATGGATACCTTTTCCCACTTGTGAAAAAATATGGAATATTTTTTTTTTTATTTAGGCGCAAAATCGCACAGCTTAAAAAAATATATTTTTTTAATAATAAGTTCAAGAGACTGTATCTTTTCTTTACCAATAGTGCACCACCCAATGAAAATATATAAAAAGAACACCATTTGTTGTGGTTTCTAGCTTTTGCTTTTATTTTGCAATTATTCGTAATAAATCATCTTGGCATTGACTTTATTCATTTAGACACAAAAAATAGTAAATTAATATTCATATATATAAGTATATACAATAATATTTACATAATATCAATCGGATATTTAAACTACATAAATTATTAATTTTTTTTTTACTAATATATTAAAATAATAAGTACTGATAACTGCCTTTAGTTACAAATTCAACTGTGTATGCGTTATGGTTGCTATACTAAATTTACGCTAAATTACTTGCAAGTAAACTAATATATAGTTTAAATAAATAAATTAGAGCTTATTTTAAAACTCTCAAGAAGTTCTTGCGTATACATATTAATTTGTGCTCATTTTTTGAGTATTTTTTTCATTCTGTTAAAAAGGAACAATTCAAGGTAGCCATTACATACCTTTTGTAGGAAATATTGCAATTTGCAATTGCTGGTCGAAAGTATTTTTTTTTGTTATTTATTTATTTATTCCGTAAAACTTACTTAATCAAAATCTGCAATTACAAGTCGTCGATATCTTATTAAGTATTATTTATTTTACACGAAAAATATCATTGAAATGTTGAGAATTGTGCAACACGAGCTATGTCCTAGAACTCCAACCTGTGCTCCACGTGTTCGTTTTCTTTGAACTATTTCGAGTTTGTTTAACGTATTTATTAGGCATCGTTCATTAAGTAAAATAATTTTGAATATCTCAAAAATGAGGTCTAAATTTTTTACAGTCGAATCTAAATGGAATATTCAACAACACGTGATCATAAGGCCGCACAAACTGCCAAAAATCAGTGCGGCGTTGTTCAGGAGGTTACCAACAAGTAAAAAGTTTTCAAAGCCACTGATTCTAGCAGAAACATTGTGGTTCAATGCGGTAGCAGATCTCACCAAATTCCTCAATATGTTAATTGCCACTTTTATCAGTTCTCACATGTGGAAGTATAGTAGAGAGATCCAACTGCTTAAGCCTGAGATTCCGATAACTCTCCGTTTCCCAGCAGCAAAGGCAGTTGAGGTTTTGCTACTCCGATCATTTGAGCCCAGCCAAGCATAAACAGAGAATTCATATCTAAAAGTTACTGTCGCAAATCTTTTGGTCCAAATGAAGTTTACCTATGTACATAATTTTTTAACAGAATGCATATACAATCACTGGACCATCAGTTAGAATATCTTGGGAAGTTTATTGCTTTCGCACCCACATCATCATGGAAGTTGTTAAAGGTTGTATTCATCCCTGATACGGGCAATTACTCAGGAAATCTCCCAAATGACCAGACCATACCTTAGAAAAATTTCCCTGATTTCCACATCAGGGGTACGCTCTTAAATGTTAAGCCTTTTTGTGAAATTCAGCATACTATTCAAGCGGGAAAATCTACTATTACCGCAATATGCCTGACTCAGGTTATTGAAAAATTAATTGCAGTATAAGCAGATAGCCTTTTGCGCATTCAGCGACATTTCAGACCTGTTCTAAAAATCGAACGATTTGGAATCGATGCGATTTTCCAAATTTGTATATCGAGGGCTTATATTCAATACGACCTCCCTACATTTTATACAAAAACTACTTTTTGATGTTGACACCCATCGGCGACTTAACTGTCATCACTGCTTGCTATCTAAATTTACAAATTCAATAGTTATTTAATTCTTCTCACAAGCGATATAAAAAGTAAGAATTAACATCTTCGATTCCAGTTAAGTATAGGATGGATTTTTATGTACGAATCTTACAGATGCAACGCTTTTGGCTATGCAGATGATCTAATCATCTACTTGGTGGGCTCGTTTGAAGATACGATTCCTTGCAGGCAGCCTTAAAGTTGACTGCGAAAAGGTGGTCTTAAACCCTCGAAAGTCCTTAATAGTCATCTTCACTAAAAGAATAGTTACTATTTTGACTAAGCCCACGTTAGGAGAGACTATTTATCGCAAGAGGCGAAATATCAACACAAAATAATCGACTGAGTTTTAGTCATTCACTACAGTGATAAAACCGATTATCTGGGGAAGTTGCACCGCTAAGTCTGTATAGTCATTACTAGAGCTATGCTCACCTGCCCAAGGGAAGTAGTGGGTATAATTACAGTTATAAGGTGGCTTACTAGAGTGCTTTGCGACTTAGCAACTTAGCAAACGTAAGCAATTAAGACCTTTCAGGGCACTTGATGCTTTCAAAAACCATGCCATACCTGGTCAGGTATAATGACCAAGTAGTCCATTCTTTGGTGCATTTCGGGACATGAGAATTTTGATGTTGGCAAAAGAATTGATGCCCTTGCGAAACATACGTCCCAAAAGAGCCCATATGGTCCACATTCATTCTGTGGGTCGTCAATAGGTTACACAGCAGAGTTCCTAAGTAAATGAAAGGACTTTCGGGTTGTCGCCCAGTGACGAGTGACAAAGGGAAAAAGGCAATCTAATAAATTTATGGCTACCTCTAGAGGAATCTCAATGAATTTTAGCGGTGAGCAAGGCATAACAAGCAGGTAAATAATAACAGTAGATGTAGATCAGCTGATTTGAATTTCCTCTCAAATTATTAGGTCTCTTAACTGTCAAATATTATTAATTTTTGCCAAAAATTCTTAATGGGCCAATTGCGTTTGCATGTGAACCTTCAAAAAGAGCAATTTAAAACAGCATTGCTTATCTCAGCAGCATAAACGTTGATTATGGGGATGTACCGTTCATATCCGCACTCCGTATATTTATTTTTTTTTTGCGCCACCCAATATAGGCTTGCATTTCACTAAACAACACAACAAATCGGAATCTCATGCTTTTTACGCACGTCGTTCAATAACGGTTTGTCTCATACAAATTGAGTATAAGAAATTTTTGACAGATAATTGCCGGCATGCGTGAATATTAGGTTAGCCTGTAAAAAGCAAATTTTATTTTTTTTTTGTTTGAATAGGCTTGCCATTTCTCCACCACTCCTAGGGCACTGCTATTAAATTAACTCTAAAATAAATAAATTATTGAATAAGAGAAGTTAACCCATTCACATCCCATTTGGGAAAAAAAAAATTCTGACAGAAATTTTTGACTGCTTTGGAAAAGATTTATTTTTTTTTTAATGTATTTGTATTATTCAATGGGGAGCAAAAATGTGTGTATTGTGATTTTTGTTAAATATTTGCAAGATTTTTAGTAAAAACTCTGTTTATTCTTTTTCATAATAATATGGTTCATGCATTAGCAAAAACCATATAAGTCTAGCTTTTACGGCAGATTAAAAAGCGTAAGATTTTAATGAGAATTTGTTAAATTTTTCTAAGCTCTGTAAAAAGCTCTGTGAAAGCTTGATTTATATGGTTTCGGTCAAAGCATGAACCATACCTTTATGAAAAATTAACAAATAAATTATACCCTTTTAACCTTATATCTGCAATTGGCACGCAATAGCTCATATACACTAAATGCAAAATCACGTATGAGGTGGTTGAGAAAAAAACTTATTTTCAGTACCCTGTCTTAGGGCTTCCCTACTTCGCAAATTTAATGGTCAATAATTTCAGTATAGGCTCATATATAATAAGTTCAGTTAGGAAACCATTCAAAAGTTTAGTTCATTTGCACTTTTGTGAAATATTCGGACTATCGTAAACGTGGTATTGCATTTGGTGTGTACGAGGTATTGCGCGCCAAGCGGCGATATACTGTATATGAAAAACAATAGATCATCGGTTTCCTCGGTCTATAATAACTTATTTCTTTGCCATTTTTTATTTTATTTATTTTTTATTTTTTTTTTATTTATTTTTTTTTTGTTACGGAAAGGTCGTCTATATATCATTGGACAGTACAGGGATAAAGAATATATATGTATGTTTAAAAATTTACCTATATTTAACTGTGTACCTATAAACTAAGTCCATGAAAAATAATATCGACATGCTGGAGTTGCAAATGAGTATTAAACATGCATCGCTGTTACTTAGCAGAATTATGATATATATGTAAGATATAAAATTTTTTGCTAAACAACAATTACAACTAAAATTACATTTTTTGTTTTTATTTGCTCTGCTTTTGATACGTAAATGTATGGCAAGTTGTTTTCATCTGCAATAAATCACTAAACATATCTAAAAAAAACGAAGACTAAGCCATTAAAACTATACATATGTACATACATACATACGTGTGCTCATGCATATGTATGCAGGTAAATTCAGTGTACATACATACGTACTTGAACAATACATAGTTAAAAATAAATATGAAAAAAAAAATTATAATAAATTATATTCACAATCGATTGCAATCAATGCGCATTGCTGTAGTTTCATAAGCTATAGTTAAAAAAAGAGCGCTAGTTACAAGAATCTTCTAACTACTTATTGTAAATATAAATATGTATGTATGTTCACTTACGTAAGTAAACTTAAAATATATTTGTGTGAGTGTGTCTGCATTTGTGCCTAAGTGAGCTAGTGTGTTTGTGTGTTGAATTTTCTTATCAAACTATTTTCATATACATATGTAGTGGTGTATTCGTTTTAAACTACCTACAGTACGACTTGGATCACATATTTTTAGCTTGTCTAAATAATGGGTTTTAAACAAAAGTACAAAACATAAAAATAAAAATTCAAAATAAATAAAAATAAACAATTCACAAGGAATAGACAAGAAATACTTTGTATTCAACGACACTGTGTCTACAATGGGCGCACATAACCGCCATGGCATCGGCATCGCCATTAGCATAGACGTTGGCGTTGTCGTTGGCATCGGTTTCAATTTCAGTTCGCACATACACGCCAAATCGTCTCCAAGCTAAACTTCGCAAAGCGCTCAATAAATTCGGTGATCACATCATGCGCGGCAGCAATTCGCATCTCTTTCGCTTACGTTGGAGATGCGCTTGCAGTCGTACACGCTGATCTTTGGCGCCTGCGCACTCACACCACATTGCCACCTTTGCAAAGTCGCCTGTCACACCACGCCAACCGCCATTCGCTATCTGCTTGCCAACTGACCAAACATTCAATACTCACCACTCACCATTCGTCGAACGCCAAACGCCATACACCTCTTTGCAACAATGTCGCCTTACCAACATTTTGTTCCTCAAAGCCCATTTGACTACTTGAGCTTAAGAAATGTCAGCAACGCCTTTTGTATCAGACTGCGATTGATGGTCGAATCGGCGGTATAACGCACGCCGCGCAAATTTCCATCATTATGGTCCACCACGCCGTACTCGCCAACAATAAAACCATCGTCCGTCTTCTCCTCCACGCGATACTTGCGATAGTTGCGTCCCTCCACTACATACGCCACTTTTGCATCCTCGTCTTCGTTGCCAGTTTTGCTGCCATCCGTATCAATACCATCGTCTCCGCCACCACCATTGTCATCGTAATTGTTGTCCAAATTGCTATTTGCGTTGGCGTTGCCATGATAGTGATGCTGCTGCTGCTGTTGATGGTGTATCCCACCGCGGTATGGCTTTGCTGTTGTCGTCGCCGCTGAATTGCCTTGTACACCGTGGGCTCGTCCGTTTGTCATAACACTTACGGATTCTTCTATTTCGTAATTTTGCTCTGGGGTCGGCGTATACAAGTCATCGTCGTCGCCGCCATGATGGCTACTCTCCGTTGGCGTTGCTGCTGCTGCTGCCGCCGATGGCTGGTTGTATTTGGAAACACACTTGACTAGATCTGAATTTTGGGTAGTGTAGCATGGGAAAGAAGAAACAAAAATAAATCAAAATATGTGCACAGAATTTTTGGTAGAAATACATAAATTTGAAAAATGCAGTGGTTAATTGGAAATAATTTGTGCCATAAAACAACTTTAAATTTGGTACTTATTCATCAATTCAGCTGGAAACGGTCTTCCATACCCAATAGGAATGCTGATTGGCTAAGGTTTTTGAGGTGTACGTTGTTACTTAACTACGTAGTTCTATTACCCCTATGCGCTTTATGCTAATCGATAATTTCCTAATTACTTCTGTCCACCCGAGAAAGTTTGTCAAGAGTGTCAGTGTGTTGATAGTTGTGCCCAGATTTTTCCTTCCCTGGCCGGACCAGCTGCGTATATGTAGTAGAAGACGATCCACAATCAAGCCATTTATGGACAAACAACTTGCCACTGTCACAGATTTTTTCAAAACAAAACTACAAGATCACTATGAACCGAGCCATTCAAAATGGTCAATAAGAGATATCTACCACAACGATAATTATCGTTGATTTTAAGGCATGAAAAGAATACTTATTTTTGCAGATGGAATAGGCACCATGCACGGATAGTTGTAAATGATTTTTCACCTTTTGAAGTCTACCCGATTCAAAAACGTAGCACCTTAATAAGGAACCTAACATTTTTTTTACCCAACAAACTTCAGAAAACAGGATTTGGAGTGAAATTAAAACTAACTGGCTTAAGGAATGACAGATATTCTAGATATAGCATTACGTCGGTTCGGGCATACCTCATTACAATCCCTTTATGATCTCCAATAGGAGAAGAATATTACAACAAGAGAGGAACTTGATAACAGAGTAAATAATATAGAAGAGACGAAAAGGGAGCATTAGAAATATCGCCCAAACTCAATGCCGCGAAAATGTGAAAGCATCTCTTAGCTCGAAGTGCAGATTACCATTAGGTAAATTTTCAATGATTTCTTTAGAATAAAAACGGAGCGCCTAACAAAAGACTTCTAAATCACACAAAAACTAAATAAAAGCTAAAGCAAAACTGTGGCAAGTTAACTGTTCTTCTATAGAAAGTTCCACAGACTAAGTCAGGTTCAGTTAAGTCATTAAGAAATAATACACAAATGTATTACTTATAAAGGGAGAAAATTGTATCTGAAAAAATTACTGTTTGGAGACATTAGCCTAATTTCGCGATCCAGCGAATTCAGCATCGCCTGTACCTGGATCGACAGCCAAGGCATTATTGAATTGATCGAGGACAGGTTGAAGATTATATATGACACCGACAGTTTGTCAACCTCTTCAAATCCCTAAAATGATGGCATATACTTCAGGGAAGCGCTAAGCCTAACATGATATCTATTGATCAACTAGTGCCGTAGATAACGATAAAGTTCGAGCATTAGTGAAATGTACATTTGAAAAGGTGATCGACTCTATCACCGCCAAACCCGACTTCAGTAGTAACGTACAAGTGAGGTTCCCAACAAGAAGAGAATGGAGAAGAGATCAAACAGCCGATAAAGTGGTTATTTTTCCACACCTACAAATCCAGATGGACTGCGGTGTAGAGGCAAATATCTTCTAAGCAGAAATTTGAGGTATATTTGAAAACTATGGGGTGGTCCTTTGGAATAATCCAAAAGGTAATTAAACTGCATTTCCTTGAATATGATAAAAACAGGTGTTCAGATATGTGTACTTGCAAGATATCAAGAGTCTCTTGCCGCGCTATAAAAAAAAGAAAAGTCATAATAGTGGCAACTACTGGCACTAGAACTAGCCCCCAAGCCAGGTTTGGTTAGGTTGGCTTTAGGTGGTTTCCCCAATTCAGGGGGCACACAAAGACCGTGAGCACTACGAACGGAAACTGCTAAATTATAACGAAAATCGCTGCGTGACGAGAACGAAGTTTCCTAGGCGACAGATCTTGGTAACAAAGAGCAGCTCCGAACCGATTAGAAAGTACCGTCTCAGGTGTCTAAACCGCAGTCTACCCAAGCTCGGCAGTCTAAGAGAAAATTCTAGGATGCTTCCACCTCGCCAGCCACCATGCTGCTGCAATCAAGAGGAGCAGGTGTTGTATTTAAATAATCTCACTTCGTGAATCCCAATCGGAAAGATTACTATCAATAGACCCACAAATATTGAGGCCTTGTAGGTTGCCGAGCCACAGGAAACTCTTACTCTTTATTTTATTGATGGTATTTTCTTGACAGCACAATTCGCAGCAGCATTTTCTTGCGATATCACTATGGCCAGGCTTCGAGTGCGCCATAATCGGTCCAGGCCTCCGCAAGCCGCCTGGCTGTTTAAGTTTGAGTAGGTATTAACCTCCCTTGCGGCCATAACTCACATCAGCAACCAACCAACTGCTTTCGTAATAGCAGCAAAATTTAATTGGTGAACATTGACGTGATCTGGGAGCCTTAACTTAAGGTAGATAGAGACTTCCTTGGGAAAGATCTGTCCACCGACCTTTCCGCCAAGCTTTGGTATAATAGTTCACTGGTGTCCCCTTCCAACCACTCCCCTCCATCCGTTCATGTATTGATGAGATGTGTATTGTGAAAGAGCTCCGTGTTATCAGGTATGAAATCGAAGCATACGAGAATACTAACGCGGCCATATATCGAGTTATGTTAAGCATAGCTTCGAAAACCAAGTTGGGGGTTGTCCTAAGTTCCCCACTCGCTCCAGCCCTCTGACTAGTGCAGTCTTCTGCAGTGAACTCAACCAGACAAAGCCTCTATAATAGGCTTAGCTATGGTTTCATAGAACCGGGAAATCACTTTGGGAGATACACCCAATTTCTTGTGTCCAATAATAATCTGAAATCTATCGCTACTAACAGTAGAATATCTTCCGCATAGACGATCACCCGGCAAACATGCAACTAGAATAGGACTTCTCTGCCGCAGCTGTAAAATATAGGATAGAAAAGAAACTGTCGACCATTTGTACTGCGAATGTCCAGATCTTGCGAATATTATGTAAAATACAGTAGCAATCACATACTGGGTTATTGCCTCATAGTCATTTGTCTATAAAGGCGCATTTTCAGTGGTCACATTGTCTCTGGAACCATAAAATATTTTGACTCTTCTCACCAATAACTAACATCATCATTAACCTAACAACTGCCGAAATGCAAGATTATATCCAACTCAAGACATTTACACCGCTAACGTTTAGCATAAATTAAACCATCTGAGCCATAAATATACACACATTTACATAAAATACTACTATGTATAATAAAGCACAAGCACTACAAAGGCTGCACTTTGTCGGCGATGAGCACTTCGTTTTTCGTACTCACCTCCATTAGGCAATCCTTTGGCATTTTGATTAGAATGTTGGTCCGACAATGATGAATGTTGACGTTGCTGCTGCAGCTGCTGTTGCTGTTGCAAGGCTGATTGAGACAGTGACGCTGAGAAGGCGGACTCCAGGCATTGACGTTGTCTGGGCGACGAGTAGGTTACAGCCGCTGGTGGGCTGTGCGAGAAGTCGGGATTCAAGAGATGTTGCGATGATTGTACTGGCGCATTCAATAAATCATACGGTAATTTATCTAAGTTGAAGAGTACACGACGTGGCTGCGATTGCGCTGAATGTGACTGTGATTGTGACTGCGGTTGAGCAGGTTGTGATGCTGTTGCCGAATGCGAGTGGGCATACGCTGAGCCATGTGTAGAATGCTCACCATGCGGCGAATTTTGCGCACCATGACTATGGGCATGTGGATGAAAACGTGTGTGTTGCGGCTGGTGCTGCGCGTGGTGTTCTTGATGATGATGATGAGTAGTGGGAACTGGCATTGTTGCTGGAGCGTGTTCGTCGATGGCAAGTGTTGCTGTTGTGGAAGTTTGTGCCTCGCCAAAAGCAATGCGTGATACGATCGCCGGACGACGTGAAGGCATGTAACGTCCAGGTCGGACCGTTGTTGTTGTTGTTGAATTTGATGATGTACTGGTTGTGTTAGTGGTTGTGGTGGAAGTAGTTGCGATAGGCAAGCCGGCACTTGGAGACCAATACGTTTTTGCTGGTTCGCCGTAGACTTTGGATGGCTGTGAGTACACTTTCGCCGGCTCGGAATAAAACTTTGATGGTTGTCCATACACCTTGGCAGGTTCCGAAAAAAATTTCTCGGGCTCACCGTAAACTTTAGCCGGCTCGGAGTAAACCTTGGCTGGCTCTGAATAAAACTTTGACGGTTCGCTGTACATTTTCGATGGCACGGAATAGAACTTAGCCGGTTCCGAGGTGTGCGCCAACTCCGCGCGCGTTATAGGCGTTAAGCTCTCGCTGACATTGCGTTGTGCTTCGGCCAAAATGCCCGAGTGCCGCCATGCATGCAAATCGTCGACATTTTGCGATAACGAGCTGTACGATATCGATCGAGATTGCGGGCCATGACCTTCCTTGGTGTTGTGATAGATCACCGTTTGGAAGGGCAGCAATTTTTCCTCTACATCGGCGTCGGCATCGGTATCACCGTTGGCAGCCGGTGCGGACGTGTCCAGCATAACTGTGTCACTTATGCCAACGCCATCGCTAATGTGACTACTGGCATGCGAATGCGCAAATGTGGCTGCACTCTTGTGATTTATGTGCGAGGACGTGCTGTTACGATTGCTGCTGCCACTGCCGCGGTGATACGTAGTTAACGCGCTAACAGTGGCGGTTCGCATCGAGGCGGACTGAACCAGCGGCGCTGCCAACACGTTTTGTATGTTCGTTGAAGCGCTATTCTCCGAGTCGACCACATCTGGCAAACTGGCAGCCATTTTGACGGCACGTCCACTGACGGCATGTGGCGTGTGCAGTGAACGCGGACTGCTGGCGCGTGCCGCATGCGGGGAGCCACGTAACTTTTGCGGAGACATTGTCAGTGGCTCGGCTTCCTCTATGGAGAATTCACTTTTGTGTGAGCGATTAACAAAGTCGTCCATTGTTGAGGTGGCGGACGCTGTCATTGGCGCTGTTGGTGGTGTTGTAGTTAGTGTCAACTTCACGGCTGACACGCTACCATCGCTTTGAGTGTTGTCAGCGCGCTCATGTAGATCTTGTTGGTACTGCTGTAGCACTGTGTCAGGCCGGTGCAATGACGCACGCGCGTTGGAAAATTTATTGGCCTGTTTTGACATAACTATGTCAGGTGTGTTGAAATTATTATGGTCACGACTGAAACCGCCACGTTTGCTAGAAGATGACACACTCACCGCCACCACCTTGACTTCATCGGTAGGATTAGACCCGTGCTGCATTTGCACTTGTTTCGTTGCGGTTTCCTTTGCCATCTGCTTGCTTTGCGTTTTTACATTTTCCTTTTGCAGATCAATGTCACGCGCCACTGCATCTACAACGGCGTCATTGTCATCGTACTCTTCTAGGAAGACAATTTTGCTGCCTGACGTCACCAGCTTCACCACCTGTTTGCTCTCGTCCGCTATCACCTTTATCGGCGTCGTCGTCGCAGTCGCTTCATTCTGCACATTGCGACTCTTGTAATTAAGGCTACGCGCAGCCGCACCTCTGCTGTCTAAAGCACTTACATGCGTGCTTGGATCAGCTGTCGGCTGGTAGTGATCGGCGCGCGTCACCCGCCTTTCCCTAACAGTAGCTCGGCTTGAACTGTCGCTGCTGCCAGCTCGCAGAACTCCCATTCCTCGCACCGCACGTTCATTTTCGTCGTACTCACCGCTATGCAGTTTGCGCTGCGACTCGTCGCTTCCATACAACAACTTGAGGAACTCATTCCCGGCAATGAGATCGGTTGTTTGTGTTATTGCTGCGCTGGCGGGCCGTGTGTCGATTGTCGGTGTTCGCGCCAACATCTGTGAAATTAAGTGAAGAAATCAAAAATTAATTGGCGTCACTTTAGTGTTATGGTGTGTCATTTATTTTTTTTTTCAAGTTTTTCAATTGATCGTATTTCAAAAGCGCTTAATGGTTATGATTGGGGAAAGGGGCAGTGGATATGGGTTATAGTCATTCATATAGTGCTGAGCTTGTGAGAAAGTCATTTTGGTTCTTTATTTATTGTTATTACTTAGCCATAATACTTGTTGCAACGCCACCGAACATCAATTTTTCTCTACCTACTGGAATTGTGCTTGCTCCCATGTGAATAACTTGCACACATATCGATATAAATATGTATGTATGTATGAGAGGGGATTCCATTTGAATAAAATAAACCGAAATTAATTAAGGCCAATGAGAAGCGTTCACGCGTCATTTGCAAAGTTAAAATTAGTATAAGTTTACAGTCCAGGCTAACTTAAAGTTTAAGAAGCCGCAAATCTCTATATAAGTATTGACTTTTAAATTTTCGGAATTTAGGCGAAAAACCTTTAGCTATTAAATTGATAATCACAAAATGTATCAAAGACTGGCGATATTTTCAATGGCATTTGCTGGGACCTGCATGGAAGATGTCGCTAAAATAAACTGCGTGCAAAAGGAGCAAAAATTTGTGAGGTCCTAATACTAACCTAACCTAATACTAAACACAAAAATCTACACAATTGCCATTTTTTTGTGAACTGAGTATAAGGCAACAAATAAGCGTAACACCATCGCCCTAACTAGAGCCCGCTTATATTAGAGCTACAGTGAAAGATAGACTAAGATAAGATAGCTTGGTATTTAGGTAGTTAGATATGCTCCGTTTCCATGATCACAAGAACTAAAAAATATACAGATTTGAAATTTGTTCATTATTCATGTTGTTCATTATATGCTGTTTTCCAGTAAGTAAAAAATAAATAAAATAGCAATACAAAAATTCTTTTAAGCCGCAGTGAAGCACGGCTGGTATTTGCTAGTTTATAAATGAAATATAAAATAATGGTGGTGGTGTGCTAATTTGTGGTATATCCGATATGGAAGACCTTATAGTCTTAGAACATATTCCATCCAAGACAACCGAAGTTCTTCAACCTCTAAGATAAGACTTAATCCACTTAAGAAAGCCCGAATGAAAATTGAAATGAATGAATTGGCAAAAAATTGATTGTTTTGGCATAAAATCTAAACACGAAGAATACAGTCCGAAGCTCGGTTTAGAAACGTATTATAGAGTTCTGAGTTTACCTATAAAATTTTGTTCGTTTCAAGGCAATATATATCCGCCATATATCGGAGCTGGCCGATTTACATCAACTTCGTTGTTTTTTCTGTGTCGAGTTGATCTTGAAAATCGTCTTTGACGTATTCAAATCGCAGTTGAAGCAGCGCCAACATCGAAATAATCTTGTTTTTAAAAGGAAACATTCCTTTGTTGTAAATGAAGTACTAAAGTGGAAAACGCGTATTTAAATTTAGTTCAATGTATTTTATTTTTATACAAGTTTTGGAAGACAAATATCAACTATGTAATGAATGTAACATATTTATTTATAGCTTAACTTTATAACAAAAATATAAAAAGGAATTGAATTTTTGTAAAAACTTTTTAAAATGTTTTGTTAAGCTATTTGGAAAGCGCCTTTTTCGGTTACCACTTTTTTGGGAAACGGAAACGATCCAAAATCCCGGTACTCGGAACATCACATCACTACCTCACGCGTTTGACACCCATTGTTAACTAAATTGATGTAGAATTTCCAAACAGGTGCAAACTTTTTCAAACATATTTTTGAAATAAAACTTTCTTAAGCATCTTTATATTAAAATATTTGACTTAATTTGTTAACTAAACTGATTTGAGCGTTTAGAAATAAATTGTCTTTTGAAATCCTTTGATTTGCTACCAACATTACTGTAATATTTGATAAGTTAATTATTGACTAATGGATTTAACTTTTGAAAAAAAAAGATAAACTTTTTGAAAAAACATGTTATATACTAACCCAGGTTATAGGCAAACTGAATGTCCAAATCCATTGAAATACATATGTGTAGCCGTTTCAGCGGGACTGAGCAACAAACATGAGTCTGGCTTTTAGTTTGCTAAATATTTAATTAAGATGGAGTATTTATAATATTTTGACTCAAGTGCATAAGCACGAAAATTACAAAAACATCAAACATTTTTTTCGTAGTGTATGTATGCATTTCAAAAGCCTTCAAGCCTTCAAAGGAATGCATATATGTAACTCACAACACGTTAGCGAATATCTCTTAAAATTGTCCCTTTTTAACTGCACATACAAAAAATATCACGCTTTAGTTAATTCTGATTTTATTTTTACATTTGCTTTTAACAGCCTTCGCCACTTACTGAGCTAAGTGTCTACAATTGTCCCGGATATCGATGAATTAGTAATTACTAGTAGGTATAATATAAAAATATTACTTTAAAGTTTTTTTTTCGCCAACAACTAAATGTATGCGGAGGTGTGGCTGCAGTGATATAGCCTTGGACTTACTCGTAGAATGAATAATAATTGCTTATGCTATGATATTAAATGATTTATAAATTCGAATGTAATAAAACTATGATTTTGTTAGATGTATGAAATGCTGCTGAACTTTAAGTTTGTTGAGCTATTGAAACGGAACACCTTTGAGAATAAACAAAATATTGATTATTTCTAAATTTAAAATGTAACTAGCGATAATTTTCTGCGCAAATAACTATGTATATGTACCATGTAACTTCATATGAACATTTCTAACCAAACTCAAATTACAGTGAAACCAAATAATTTTCAATGCATTATATCCTCTACAAAATTTCGTTCTGCATTTCCGGCATATTCTTTGACATCAAATCAATTTGTATGGCATATAAGTTAAATTGACGCAAAAATACATACATACATACATATTTAGTTTGTTGCCAGGGAACTCGCAATCAACTTCACCTAACCTTGTATAATTGACGTTGTATATATTTAATTAATGCAATCATTTTTCCAGGTAATTTGACTTTTGACTAAATACATACAGCCAGCATGTTTACACATATGCACATATGTATGTATGTATGTATGTATGTACTAACTTAAGCTCGGCTACACCCAAGTGCATAGCATTAAATCAACATGATTGTTGACAAACGGTTCAGGTTACCAAATTACGCTCGCCATAGAACAAAAGACTTAAGCAACGAACTTGTATTGTTTTTGACAGGTCATTCAAAATAAAAACAAAGAGCATATGCTTGTAAATAATATAGCGAGCTTGTAGATAATTTCCATACAAGCGCATGCAAATTGACGAAAAGCCAATGTGACCTGAGGTGCAATATTAAAATCGTTTACGAACATAATAATATACTTTAAGGTAAAATTTTTGTCCTTTTTATGCATGAATTCTATTTGAAAAACTATCAACATATAGTAGCGAAAATAGAAAGAGGGAGGCGGCATTTTAACAAGTTTCGGCTATTTTGCTTTTGTTTATTTATTTATTTTTTGTTTTTAAGTACAGCTATCTAACAAAAACCATGTTAGTACGAATTTCAAACTTTTCGCAAAATTTCTGGCTTTTTAATTAAATTTCTTAGAAGCATTTGGGTATGCAGTTGGCAGGGTTTGAATTGTTGACTGCGAAATAGCATAAACGACACTTTTTTTGTTTTTTAAAGCAAGCAGCTCTTGATCATTTTCAATGCATTCTCAATTGCTTAGCTACGACTAACACTAATTAATCAGCGAAAGCAGACAGCAAAAGCGAAAATGACCAATGAAATCATTTGATTCAGCTTATATCGCAGTTTGCTTTTTTCTTACACAGTCAGCCGAAGCAACCAGTATAGAAAAATTTGCTGTTGCTGCAAGCAGCAAGTTAGGGGTCTTTAGTCTAGCTTTAGATTATCTCCTTAACTTCGTTATTCCCGCGAGTACTTTTATATATTTATGTGCATAGCAACATCTGATCTAATGCGGAGCTAAATTTTCAAATTTTGCTTAAACAGTTGCTTTCGACTGCGAGAATAACGCAGCAAGGAAAAAAGCAAAAGCAAAAATAAGAATACGCCAAAATTACTATGTTAGGCAGCTGTTCAATATAAATGCAGTTTACGTAATTAAGGTTTAAACTGGCACTGATAAACTGACTCTTTGAGTGTCTCTTTCGCCATCTGGATGCAGGCAACCACTTCAACCTGTCCTAAGTTAGGAATGCGGGCACTACATTCAATCAAAAAATCATTGAAGATGAAAAACTCTTGGAATTCGAAATTGGGCCTAGAATTTTAATTGACATTCAAAGTGACGTCAATAGTAAGTTTCTTGAGGCTATCAACCACACATAATTTTACCAACCGTACTTTTTTCTGGAGTTCTTCGTTTTTGAACCGTTTTACTTCGTACTCCGCAGTACCGTCAAATGTACTTCTTTGCACAATTTGGACTACCATTTAAGTTGCCTTTTCTTTAACTGTTTCGAAAAGTTTGAAAAGGTAAGTCATTTCAGTTAAAAAAGATGCCCATATATCAACACATATGTATGTAAATTATGTCTATCAGTCACTTCACTTCTCTAGACGACAAAACTAATTTTCTGCTCCTCAATCGAGAAAAATCAAAAAGTGTTTAAGAGTTTACAAGGTGTGCTTGGCTCAGCGGTTAGCTTTGCTGACTTTGTACATCTATAATGCGGGTTCGATATCTGCTGAAGTCTAGACAAAGAAATCTGATGAGGAGATGTGGTGATCTCCGAAGTAGCAGCGATAACTTCTACCACTTAGACTTTGTTGCTTTTTCATTTTTTCTCAAAACAAATCGTGTTACAACGATCAATAAAGACCCCGTCAAATAGAAGATCTTGCATGCGTCACAGGGATGCTTTTGACTGACAAGACGCACAGAACATGGCGAGGCCGCACAATGAAAACGTTGCTGCAAACAAAACGGCTCAATTTGATTGACCAAAAGTCAGCTGAGAGTTGGTAGATTTTTATCAATTGCGGTAATGTATGAGTTTTCAATTTGGCGTCTTCTATTCAAGAGTACGGAATTGACTTAGATGGCAATCAAAAGCATCCCTATGACGCGGAAAAAAATTTTATAACATCACAAAAGGAATAACATAAAAGGTATTAAAATTTTTTAAGAAAAATGCCGAGGGAAAGAGAATACAACGTTCTAAGCTGAAATTAGTTAGGAAAGAAAGTATCATCTCATTAAACCAAAAAAAAAATAGTGTGCAGTGTATTAGCCTGGAAAAATAAGAGTCTAAGAACGCCCCAATACTAAAAAAGAAAGCATTGTTGAATATAAATGAAATATTCGTATTTATAATATCCCTACAATTCTTTTTAAGAAAAAAAAAAAAATGATCTCAGCCATATGTAATCACCGAAGTAAAAGTTCATTTCACTGTTTTTCCTATTTGATGTGAAACTTCTTAAACGGCGTTTAGTTGGTTGGTTGGAAGTGAATTGGCAAATTTAATGGAAACTGTACGCGGAAATGGTGCAACGGAAATGGTTGGAGGTGAAACAAGTGCTTCTTGAGTGTATGCACATGGTATTAATTTAACAAAAATTTGCAAATAAAAGATTTAGAATTAGAGGTTAGAATCAAAGTAAAGATGACGAAGGAAAAGGTAAAATAAAAATAAAAACAAAGATGCGTAAAGATAAATACAAAAATGAAGACCAAGGTAAATTTAAACACTTTACTTTTATAAGGGCAAAGGTGAAGGCAAATATGTAGATGAAGAAAATGATAAACATAAAAGTAAAAACAAGGATAAATATAAAGAAAAAGATGAGGATGAGGATACCGATAAAAGTAAAGATAGAGGAAGAAAGATTAAAATAAAGGTAATTATAGAGAAAAGGATATAGATAGAGACACAGAGACTCAATCTGGGAACTATTTTGGGATTTTGGAGATTTTCATGATTCTCGAGACTTATCGATATAATAATCGATATTTTTATCGTTTTTGTTATCGATATTTTTATAGATTTGTTATCGAAATTTTTATCGATAGTGTTATCGATTTTACTATGATATTTTCGGAACCTGTCGATATTATAATCGACATTTTTATCGAATTTTTCATCGAGTTTGTTATCGATATTTTTTATCGGTTTTGTTATCGATATTTTGTGGGTTGGTAGAGTATAAAGATATAAGTGAAGATAAAGAAAAACAGAATAACATAAATGTAAGAACAGAAGTAAGGGTAGGGATCTAGATTGAAAAAAAAACAGAAAAAAATATAACCCAGCGTAGCCCAGGTGCACTTACATTTTTTTATACCTTTCATGAGCATGAAATGGTATTATAACTTTGGTCCGATGTTTGTAAGTACCAGAACAAAAAGAGATAGACCCATGAAAATGTATACTTATATGATCAGAACGTCGAGCTGAGTTGATTTAGCCATGTCCGTCTGTCCGTCTGTCCGTCTGTTTGTATGCAATCTAGTCTCTCAGTTTTCGAGATATCCGGATCAAATTTGGTAGGTGGGTGTATTTTTATAATGTATTAATCATTTGTCGGAACCGGAAGAATCGGACCACTATAACATATAGCTCCCATACAACTGATTGTTCAGATATTAGATTTTTCATTATAACTTCTCCATTTATGCAGCTACGAACATGAAATTTCGCAATACTTGCACCCATTATCAACAGAATACTTACAGTGAAAATTACAAAAATCGGGTCACTATAACCTATAGCTCCCATACAACTGATTGTTCAGATATAAAATTTTGCGTTATAACTCCTCCATTTATATAGCTAGGAACATGAAATTCCGCACTGTTTTCAATAATTATCAACAGAAAACTTACAGTGAAAATTAAAAAGATCGGGTAACTATAACCTATAGCTCCCATACAACTGATTGTTCAGATATGAGATTTTTCGTTATAACTTCTCCATTTATGCAGCTACGAACATGAAATTTTGCAGTACTTGCACCCATTATCAACAGAATACTTACAGTGAAAATTACAAAGATCGGGTCACTATAACCTATAGCTCCCATGCAACTGATTGTTCAGATATAAAATTTTTCGTTATAACTCCTCCATTTATATAGCTAGGAACATGAAATTCCGCACTGTTTTCAATAATTATCAACAGAAAACTTACAGTGAAAATTGCAAAGATCGGGTCACTATAACCTATAGCTCCCATACAACTGATTGTTCAGATATGAGATCTTTTATCATAACTCCTCCATTTATGCAGCTAGGAACATGAAATTTCGCACCATTTTCACTCATTATTAACATTACAGTGAAAATAACAAGGATCGGATGACTACAACATATATCTTCCATACATCTGATTGTTCAGATATGGGATTTTACTGTAAAACTCCTTTATTTGAACAGCTAAAACCGATAAATTTCGTAAGATATTTTATAAATAATAATACAAAGTCTACTGAGAAAATCGTCAAAATCTATGCTGTATAAGCTTTATCTCCTATAGCACTGATTGTTAAGATACCAGTTTTTGCCATATATCTCCTTTATGTACGAAACTAAACCCAATAAATTGTGTTACCGGTTTACATACCGATCACATAGCGGTGAAAATCACTTAGATTGGTGTCATATAAAGTATATCTTCCATACCTCTGATTGTTTAGATGCGATTTTTTATATAAGTTGTAACTCCTCTATCGATGTATGCTGATGTATTCAAAAGCAGTAATCTGTCAAAGTAAAATTTGCAGATGTTCATGAAAGGTATGAAGCCTTCGGCATAGCCGAAGACAGCGCTGTTCTTACTTGTTATTTGCTGATTTTGTTCTGAATAAATCTTAATGTTTAATTAATAAATTAGATTTGTTGAACTCGTACACTGGCAACAGTCTCTATGCTTTACTTTTACTATTTTCTGATTACATTCATACTATTTTTCGTTCTGACGTCCTGTACTCCATAGGCCTGTGAAATAGTTGGTCACATTATTCATACAGGAACATACGAAAATAGTCAGTATGATACCAGCAATACTCACTCAAACAGGCAGATACAAAATTATGGAAGGCTCCTTAGGGCAAAAAGTATGACCAACAACACGCTTTTCAACATTTTATATGGTTCCCCTGAAAACTATAGTTCCCAAAATCTTCACAAAATATTTAGGAGTATCGGAAGTGTTTTCCAAATTCGGTAACGACTTTTTTCCGAATATTCAATGAAATTCATATAAATTTGTTGACACGAACTTGTAAAAAAATTTTTGTACGATTAAAAAGAAAACAAAAAATTGGCAAAAAATCGGAAAGAGAAATAATGATTTTTTAGAATTTTTTTAAGATATCTATACTAATCATATTACCATCAAGGGTTATTTTAAGGTGATATGTAACCGCACTTTACAAACTATTCAACATTGCTAAATGAATTTTTTTTAGAAGGAACTTAAAGGGCTGCCCTTAAAATGCCTGAAGATTTAATATTTTCAAGAGATATCTTTGAAATGTGGTGTAAAGGTGTGTCTGAGGGATAACTATGTAATAGTTTCATTCAGGACCTGTACCATTGATGGTGATGATACACATATGTATGTGTACTTGTAATAGGAAAATAAAACAATTCCACAATAATTTTGAATAAAATCACTCCATTTTATGCCTTCCTTATAATAGATTCATGAAATTAATCCTATTGTGTTTGAACTAACCCACCACAGCACTACTACTGCAATTGAGTGGGCGCGAATTCTAGATCATATTTTAAAGATTAGCTTTTGAACTGTTGTTAGCAGTCAATACAGCAAAAGCAACGACGTCAAAATATGTAAATGAAAGTCTGTTCAGAACACTTGCATACACACATAAAATGATTAGAAAATCCAAGCTTAGCCGGAGTGACTTAGCATAAGTGTCGACAGCAATAAGAACGTAAACAAAATGCAACCAGTGCGCACACCTTTTTACCTTCGCCTGTGTGGTACAATTACAAAACGTTTACATATATGTATTTGCTTATGTATATAAAATTATGTATTTCAATAAGTACTTATTACATATGACCCGCAAAAAAAAACAAAAAAAAAACGAGTGTGAATGGCCCAGACGCGGAGGGTTAATTGCAAATCAACATTCATTCTTTCATTCATATAAATGATATCGAGCAGTTGGTCGGTGGTTGGCGTTGCCATAAAAGTACAAAATAACAAAAGTGCTGCACACACACATACATACATACGTACATATACATATATGTATACATGCATGAGTGTAATTGAACGGTAAAATGCCGCGATACGCACACATTACCAATTAGCTGGCATAGGCGTACATTGACGTCGCGCTACACGCCTGCAAGTAGCCACGTTCGTATGTACGAGTACATATGTATGTATGTGCGTATTTATGTAGTAATGTATACATTTTATAATGCATTGAAAAAAATTTTGCATTCTTTTATTTTAGTGAATTGGAATTTAACATTGACATGAAATCACTCAAAGGTATTTAATTGCTCGCTTTCAAATCGTATGTACCTACAAAAAAAAGTGTAACAAAAGCCAGCAACTGCAACAACAGAATTTTTGTTTTATATACACATATGCATATGTTCGTATAGACATACATATAAACGTATTTAGAACAAGTATTGCACAAAAGAAATATAACACAAAAGCATTCTTTCATTGCGTAATCCGCATTGCTGTAGCCCTACATAAAAGCTACAAAACAAAAAACTTACAGATGTTGTAAATTTAAATAAAAGAACAATCTTAAGAAAATAGAGAACTATGCCAAAAATATACGATTACCTTTGCGGCTCAACAAATTGTGTAACTTATCGCTTAGGTGCCACTCTTAAGGCAAATGCACCTTCATCATCAGCTAGAACGCTGCGTTTCACAAATACATATGTGAAGTAGTTGTCGCGTATTGTAACGAATTACAAATTGACTCTAACAAAATATTTTTATTTTATTTTCACTTTTATTTCAACATAGATTGATTAAAAGAAAAATACTGATAAAGATAAAATATTTCACACAAACAGGGTTGAAATTTTGAAATTCCTTCCGGTCTTTTGTTTGTTAGTCAAATATTAGTGGCATTGTGTTACTACTTATGATAGCGCAGCCGAGTAATCATAGTCAACTTATGTACAGTAGTCGAAAAAATTATAGCCGCAACAAATTTTGACAAGTTTTAAAATATTATTTTTGTTGTTATTTAATTTTGGTTAGTTTTTTAAAGTTCATTCTTTACCAACATCCGTATAAATACAAGTTTAAAGGCAGTGGGAGTTTGCCGCAGGGTTTGAAAAACTGTCACCCAAGCAGCAACAGCACTACTATTTTTGCTTTTACTTAGCTTTGAAATTTTCGATTTTGATTCGAACGACTTTGCTTATTCCGTGACTTTGAAAATTGTATTATGCTTTTTTATGGGCAGTTAATTTAAAATTTTTTATTGCTTTCGATTTGCTGCAATAGTGCTTTTGTCGAGCTGTTATCTGCTTGGCTGTGTTGTGCTCGTGACGCTTTGCAGCATGGTACATATATTATCTGCAAAAAATTTATGTCATAAAATTTAGGTATGCCATAAATACAAATATACGAATAATGAATATCTATTGATGCCGTCATCAATGCAAAGCTTATCAGGGTAAGCGACTGGTGGATTTGAGCATGCATACATATGACATCCTCTATTTCTGCCAACTTCATGCTTCACACCAAATTTATAGTCAAATTGCTGTTGATTTGCTGCTGCTGCGCTGTCGTTGTGCCTTCGTAATTTCATAGCAAAACGCCAGCCAAAGCATTTGTTTTTTTTCCGAATTGCTATTGCTTTGCTTTCGATATCATACATGCCGAAGTCAAAGCAGAGCAAAAGCAAATTAGATAAAAATATAACAGCATTTTCAAACCCTTGTTTGCCGAAATTTGGTGCAAATCGTATCCTAATTTTGTGAATACCCAAATATTTTTCTTTATCCCAATCACGAAAAATAATTTGTTCAAATGTTTCAATACGAGATTACTGTATTGTACCAAGCTTTTAAATACACAAAAAAAAACCCACACTGCAGCAACAGCAACAGCAAATTTTTCTAAACTAGTTGCTTCGGCTGCCTGTCTAGGCAAAGCTGCCGTTTTCTGTATGCTTTCGCTGATTTATTTTTCTTAAGTCGCAGATAAGAAATTGCAAGCGCATTGAAAATAGTCAAGCAACTCCAAATCCTGCTCAATAATCATTAACTCCGTGAACCAAAAAGCTAGAGAAAATTACAAAAAAAGTAGTAATACTTATGGTGACGAAATCGGAGAGGTCTTAATAGCTCAAACATTTCTCATACAATTAAGTTCTGGAATAGCTCTATTCAAATCTAGTTTGTTTTAGGTAAAGCATTAGGTATTGATTTAATCCAAGTATACGGTAATTTAAACCCAAAGTCACCATAACTATTTTTTTTTTTAGAATTTTTCACAAGCTTTGTGTTTCACTTAAATTTCCTTAAAGCAGTTGAAGGACACATTCTTCCGCTTTTCAACGAACATAACATTATCAAACTCCGTTGAAAATTATCCAATTTATGGCCGGCGTTTTGAGCCAACATCTCGATTTTCCGTTTTTTAATAACTTAAGATTTTAGGGGTGTAACTGAAATTCTGCTAATGTCGAAATTATTTTTTTAGCCCTGCTCTACCACCTCTTCTACATGACATACAAAATAAATTCAACCAATTTTTTTTTTTTTGTGGCACCGTCTTATCAGAATATTTCTGATTCAATTTTGAAATGCCACCCATTCAAAGATGTAAAATTAATTTAATTAGCAAGTTAAATCAAATATTATAATAGATATCACAAAGTAGAAATCGCGACACATTTTTTACAGAGGGTTGCCACCTGTTTAGAAGCTTAAAGTCAATATAATTGGCCAATTAAATCAAATACTTTCATAAAGGGAGAGATTAAGAAAACCGTTCCTTCGAAAATATTTTTGAAATGAGTTGCCTCCTGTTAAGAAATTGAAACTCAAAATATTTAATATAGCAATCAAGCTAGAGCGATTAAGAAAGCCTTCTTTTGAAAATATTTGTTTAGGAGGGTTTCCATCTGTTTAAGGCAGTCTGCACACGAGTCGTATAGCTTTAGACGCGTATTAAATTTTCAATGCAATGACGATCCCGCTACGCCTCAAGATCTGCACACGAAGCGACTTCAAAGCGTCAAAGTGTCTGTCGTAAAAATGTAAAGTCATGAAAAATTATTAATATTATTTTTATTAATTTTAGTTATTTTTCAATTATTTCCTCGAATTTTATTGTTTTTGACGTAGAATACGTCTTACGTTTCGATATGGAGGCTATGTTCAAATGTTGTAGTTGTCATTTTTAGAGCTTCACGAAAACGCTTATTGCACAAGAACTAATGAAGCGACAGATTCATTTTTGTGAGTAACCAATTCGGCTTCTGTGGTAGAAACAACTTGGCTTATTTTGGGGTAAATTTTGAGCCTTTAAAGGGATGTAGGGGCCTTGGAGCAATAGAAATATTATTGTGTACAAATTCTACGTAAATTCGACAAAAATTGGGCATTTTAAGTCAAAAAGTTGTTGAAAAAATTATCAAATTTTTTTTTATTACCAACACCCAAAAAATTACCATTTTTTTCAAATTACTTTGAGATTTCAAAGAAATGATTAATTAAACAATTTATTTTTAAATCAGTGCAATGCAGACAAACAATATGGGTATTAAGTTAAGGAGAAAATTACTTAAAATTAAAAAAGATAAAAGACCACATACTCGAATTTAATCCTTCTAACTTTATAATCTGAAACAAAAATCAATTTATTAAAATAGCATTTTCAATATCTTTTCGTCCTTGTGAACCAAACAAATTTAATTTTTCCAAATTTCCTTTTTCATTTGATACCCGTATTGCACTGAGTTTTCAAAATAATTTTTTGAATTGATCATATCCTGGAAATTTCAGAGTCTCTTTAAAGAGTGGTGTGTCAGAGAGAAAAACTGAAAACGCAGTTTTACTAAATTTGGCCCATAGTTTCGTGAGTATATCTATTGTTTCATGTAGTTTGAAATTTGCCTGTTTTTCCTGAATTCTCACTAACGTCATTGTTTATACATAGTTTTCTATTTCTCGGAAATTTCGTAATTTTACTTACATTATTCCACAATTTTTTTCACTTTTGTCCTGCTCTCTGTAGTAATTACTTTGACGTCGCAAAAATTGTATATTTTACTTATTTCAAATTAGCACTTGTTACACGCATGTATGCAAATATTTTTTAAGTCCGCCTCATTTTAAAATTAAATTTTTTTTATGTAATCCTTTTAGGAATTTAATTCTTAAAACTGGCTTTTAAAATAAAAGAAATAGCAACGACCCCCACGTAGCCTCAGGTTACCCGCATAAGACATAACAGTTTAAAGGTATTCAATTATCCAAATTTATGCCCTTTCAGCTGTCAGTCAAATAAAATCTTTTGTTCTAAAGCAAAAAGTCAAATTTTGGTTAATTTTAACAAGCCTGCAGGAATTGTCATTAACACTTCTGATTTGAACCGCTTCTGTACCATTTGACTCTTGCCATTCTCGTACATACGAATATGGTTATAGATATGCCGCCTATATTATTCCTGTACAAATTGATCGAACAGGCATTTATTACTGAGTTTATTGGATCTTTTAAAAAGGTTTCAACAATAGAATCAATTGTGACAATTTTCACGGCTGTCAACTTAGCGGAAGTGGTGATCACCTACATGCATATACATATATGTACACACTCATACATGTACATACATCGATAACCCTATAACTGCCGTTAATACACACAAACAAACACACATATGTGTACATAAGTACCACGCTGGCCAAATGCCAATAATTCTCGTTAAAATGCAGAATAATTTTTCGCAAAAATCGACAACCAATTGAATAATTGAAGTCGTAATTGAATGACTATATGTCAATTTATTATTGTAATTCACTCAATCATCGCCTGATGACGACGACGCGATTCTTGTTAACTTAAGAGCACATGCCACTCAAGAACAAAGCAAAAAAAAAAGAATCGAAAACACAAACGGAGCATGTAAATTGTCACCGAACAAGAAGAATGACCTGCACACCCATCGATCTAAACGGGTAGAGGTATGCAGGCAAAAATATTTGTGTTAATACCCTGCAGCAAAATTAACTGCCTGCTAACTGGTTGGTAAGTAATTGAAATAATTTGTTAAAGGTTTGAGCATGCGTTGTTAGTGTGCAAAAATGGGCAAGTTCTACGCTATTTAATTAATCAATTTTAAGGTGAGTAATCAGTGTGACAATTTTGCAAGAAAGTTGTATGAACTTGGCTGACTAAGACCTCTGCAATATCCGCAATTGATATTGAAAATTCAAGTGGTTTGCTTTTCTGTAGTTTTGAAAATATACATATTTAGTTAGCTTGTAGTGTTTTTTTTTTTTGTTTTAATAAGCAAATAACTCTGCATTTTAGGTGTCTACGCAAATCTATATACATACATACTTTTTACACATTAGTTTAATTAGTTAAACAGTATTTTGATAGAATTTAAGTAGTACGTACAAAAAATAATTTTAAGTTTGCCATTATTGAGAATAATATATCGTTACTTTAATATAGAAAGGCCATACCTAACATTCTTGTTTCTTTACAGAGTTGCTATAAATCTTTATAAAAACTATACTTCAGATACAAATTTAACACAAAACACTTTTTTTATTAAACAGTCAAACTAATTTATTGGTGTAGTAGTTGCTTTTAAATTATATTAGGTGCTTTGTGTGTAATCCAGTAGACCAAAGACTGTTGTGCGCAGCAGAATTAAAAATAATAATAGAAAAATAACTGAGGCCTTCTTTGTTAAAGTAACGGTATTATATCATTATCCTTATAACATTGCAGTTCAAAGAGAGATTTCATTAGTAATTAATAAAGGAAATTGTATCGAACAATGTGTATATCTAAACTCTTGAAGGGTTTTGGTAAAACGATATTACCTTCGATATAACGGGTTGATTGGTATTCATACATACACATGTAATTAAATCTTGTCACTCTACAAGAAATAAATAACCTACCCGCTAATTATTTAGTGCCTTTGGTGTTTAGAACCGAATGCGTTCTGCAAACAATAGGAACATAAACTAGCAACATTAATGTATATACATATATGGTTAGTCCACGCCATGAATTATGAACTGGTGGGTCTAGCAAATATGGACTTTTTAAATTCAATTTTAGCTAAGGTTGCTTCAGATCTAGCAAACACCATCTCGACAGAAAGCTTTATTTTTTCAAGGAGTTCGCGCTTTAAGTCTTTTGTTTCCATTCAACTTTGTGGCTGATTACACAATGGAGATGAAATTGTGCTTGCATGTTTTTGACGCCGCTGAATTTGAATTTAGAATTGCAATTGAAGCTATGTGCCAGGTTTTTAAATAGCATCAAAACGCCAAGTGGGCCCTAATTCAATTTCCTGGTTCGGGCAACGTACACTACTTTACAGTCGTTGGCAAACCTCCGAGTATATCCTTTCATCGTTTTTAGGCAGCTGAAAACTGTAGATCTCGTCACTAATCTGGCAAGGTTTTATTTGTTTGTATATTTGATAGGGATGCTAACTCGTTCTTTAAAATATCGATGCTAAAAATATTGGTAATAAAAACTGTAGAATTTACAGTCGTCAGTGATTTGTTTTGATTTTCACTGTTTAAATATTTCAGCTCTGTTTGTTTAATTTTTGAGAATATGCTTTAATACTTTTAATTTGTTATATAAGAAAATGTTTCTGTTATTATTAATACATTTCCTTTTCACCTACTTCTCATTTTGCTTTAAAATAAAAAATAATTATTTTAAAATAAAATTGAATATCCAAAGCGACATGATTTAAAGTGCGAAAGTTCAGAAACATTTTTTGAAACTCAAGGGAACTAAGTCCACTAATTTCGCAACAAAATTAACAAATTCTAACAGTTTTCAACCCAATACCTTTTCTAACTTCTAACCAAATAAAGCCCTCAATAATAATATAATGGATTCGAAAAAGGGAACACTTTTTTTTTATTGAAAAATTAACATATTAGTAAACACAAACGAACTTAGTTCATTGTACTAGACTAACAAATATAAATATTTCAGTACAAATAAAAGGCATGGCATATGTGTCATATCGAGTATAAAAGCTTTTTTAAGGATATTAGGAAAAGAAGCTTCAATAATCTAGTGCCCAAATGCTCATAACTAGCCTAAGTGATGGTTATCCCTGGTTACCGAAAGCAAACGTTTGCTTACTCAAGTGCCGTTTGCAGCTCTCAAGAAAACATCAAAAATTCATATAGAATGACGCACAAGAAATGAAAAAAATATTTTCTTCTATTAAAATTTCTTAAATCAGCTTGTAGCTCTCAAAAAATGCTCGTGGCCCTAACCGCCAAAAACACGTAGATGATTTTTTTCAAATTTTATTTTTGATGCAAAAATGCATCTTGATACTCTATGAACATTTCTTCATAAAAAAAAAATTATTTTCAAAAAAACTTCGCTTTGTATTTTCAGCGGTTAGGGCTCGATATATTTATTTCTTCAAGAAAATTTACAGCTAAATCAACGTACCTTTTCAAGAAACAGAAATAACTAGTGAACCCGCATGGCATTAAAATGCCCAAAATTGAATTTCAAAAATCAAAAAATATTCCAGATGTTAATCATAGTTATAAACGATCCGAGTACCATCTTCCATCTAAATGCCATGCAGCCGTTTCTTCCGTGAAGAGAGGTCTCACG
Source organism: Rhagoletis pomonella (assembly GCF_013731165.1). NCBI lineage: Eukaryota > Metazoa > Arthropoda > Insecta > Diptera > Tephritidae > Rhagoletis > Rhagoletis pomonella. Next base: position 13,240 of record NW_023459607.1, on the reverse strand, counting down.
TAGTTTCGGTGCCAGTTCTGCAAGATGGCATTGGAAGATGTGTTTGTACGTCTCCTGATGACCACAAAATCATCGTGAGAGCAAATAAAGGGAAAATTTTCCAAAACGGATCCAGGCTTTGAAAAAAAAAAAATATTAGGGAGTATAGAGGAGCTTTTTCAGATTCTAAATCTGAATACCCCACCCTCCGGAGGCTTATAGTTTTAAAGTAATTCGCATTTAAAGTTGCAAAAAATACCGAATTTAACCTCACCTTTTGCTTTGTACACCAATTGAAGTGAAATGTCAGTGCTGCCATACATATGAAAAAATGCCTCAAAAACACAAAACGGAAGCATTAAAAAAATGCAGATAATGATCGCGCGATATTTAATAAAAAAATTTAATTATTTATTGGTCGATTTTTGATTAAAAAGTTGCATAATTTATCGAAGTATCGATTTTATAATAAAAAGCGATGTTTTATTAAAAATGTTCATTATTTATGGAAGTATCGATTTTTAGAATATAAAGCGCCGCAGGCGAAAATTTTTAATAAAAAATCGAGCGATTTTTAATGAAAAATTTTCATTATTTATGGAAGTATCGATTTTTAGAATATAAAGCGCCGCAGGCGAAAATTTTTAATAAAAAATCGCGCGATTTTTAAATAAAAATTTTCATTATTTATGGAAGTATCGATTTTTAGAAAGCGCCGCAGGCGAAAATTTTTAATAAAAAATCGCGCGATTTTTTATTAAAAATTTTCGATATATATGGAACTATATTAATATATGGTTACTGGGTGTTTTATATAAAATCACGCGATTTTATATAAAAAAATTTCTTAATTTATGAAAGTATATTAAAAAAAAAGCTTCTGCATGCGAAAAAATAAGAAGAGAATAAAAGAAATACCGTTGGAATACGGTTGCCATAAAAATATGACGATTTTACGCACAACTCCTTTTTTGTGTTGGCCGCGTTTTAATAAAATCCTTTAATAGTGGCGTATTTACTTTTAAAACGTATGGCAGCACATATTTGCTCTTACTGTCGGCCATTGTTATTTCTGTTTGTTTGTGAAAAGTGGTAAAACGTGAACACAAATTTATAAACGCGTTTTACTTAATTAATTGGTGAATTATATGTAATAAAAGCATAAAATACGCATGTGAGCATTGAAAATATAATATGTAACACAAAATATAAGTGATAAGTGGCATATTTTAAAAAAATTAGGGGGTGATAGTAGACATTATTTAACAACAAATTGCTAAAATACTATTAGCAATTATATTATGAGAGTGAACATGTCATGTTGAGGAGGCCTCCCCCAACATCCTCACCAAGTTTCATGACGAAATTCCTTATACTTTCGCTGAAATTTCGATTGGTTCCGTTTTGGAAAGCCCACCCCAAATAAATGATCAAATTATTATGGTCATAATTGGTGAAAATGCTAAACTCAAATTTTCCATTAAAAAAATCACTTTAGACGGCAAGAAGTTTTCGGGGTTCCAGATTTTTTTTTTTTGTATTTAATAACAAACAGTTTATATTTGAAATCAGTTTTCATAAATAATAACATGCATGTATTTCATTTTTCTATTAGTACGGACTCTGTAAGTTGTAACGTGGTTTCCTTTTTGTACGTAAAAAATTAACAATATTGTTCACATATGTAATTTACAGTGAAGCCTCGGATGCCCTGTCTAACTACGTAGTACAAGACTTTTCTACATACATATGTACATATAATAAAGATTGTAACACTAGCCCCTTTTATTTTTGTCTGTCCAGGGCTGCCGCCCACGTATTTATATTGACACCTCATAAATGCCAATCAAGTCATTAACGCCATTTTTTACACCATTTCTTGTAGCTTACTCGCAATCATTATTCGTCCTTATATACAATAGTATTCAAATTCATACTGAAGTGATTTGCAAATGATATAATGTTTTCGTTTCACTTATGTACATATATATGTAGGAATGTAGAAGTACCCTGTAGGAAAATCAATAGCTTTAAAAGCATTTTATTAACTACAGGGTTGAAATTATTTCCTTTTTCTTGGGAGCAACATACTCTAGAGTAGCGTGGGCCGAAAATCTCCTGACACGATCTTCTGTTAACATGGCGATATTCTTGGAACAAGTCAATTGTCCAACTCTGCATATGATTTCAACTACAAATGAATTCGGCTTAAAAGCAGTGGCGGAAATTATAAGTAAAATAGCAGTGGAAAAGTCGACCATACGTCTGCTACATTTCAAAGTAGGTATTCTATTTCCGACTACTGTTTTAGTTTTATAATTTTTGGAACTGCCTACTTATTTAGTTCCGACCGGGAGGATTTTGGTTTGTTTTTATTAAAAAACACACTTGTATGTAGCTCATTTTTCAATTTCTTTTCGTTGGCCCGATAATGATCGAACTCTTGCAAATGTACATACATACATATGTATATTTGTACATCCATATGTGTATGTATTCACCGATTTTAATTGTAAGAAGTTGAGGTACCGCTCGCGCGAGTATTCACTGGAATTATAACTACTAAGTAAGTGCAGCAGCAGTGTGCCAAACAAATGATTTTTAATTAGCCGCAACCACGATCAGCGATAGACACTTAAATACAGGCGAGCATGTGTGCGTACTTAGGTACTTAAGCACTCGTTAACACGTTCGTATGTGTGGATATGTTAAACTAGTTTCCAATTCAGCTCAGTTTACCGCCCGCACAGAGGCTAAGTAAACACATAAGTACCTATGCATATTTAATTACAAATCCACAAATGTATTTGTGTATCTGTGTACTTATTAGTTTATTTGCATTCAATAGCAGTTATTTCAACAACAACTCGAACAACTTCAGCAGTCCACTATTGGTTATTTAGTTGTCGATTGCGCTGATATGCATACACCCATATTATTTATTTACTTGCATACCTGCGTATATACAAAAGTGTATGTACATATGGATATACATATTTACTGATAGCTTGTTGACAATTTGACATGCAGCTTTCGATTCGGCGCATTTTGCAATTAAATTTGTCAGAATGGCTTAACAAACATTTCGGAAGTTCTGCTGAGTGCCGTGTTCTGTTAATTTCCATTGATACCATTTATATCAGCAATTTCGTTAATTTTAATCATGCAAGCGGTTTATTGGTATTATCATTTTGTGACTTGTTTTAAGTCAGTTCTTTTAGCAATGCACCGAATACGGCTACGATTTATGTATTCGCTTATGCAAGGTTTTATTCTGGTTGTGGCTTCCTTATCCTACCAAATATCTGATGTCGTTGTTTTTAATTGAAACGACAGACAAGTGATCAGTATGGAAGATAGGGTTGGTATGCATTTTTTATTGCAAGTTTAAGTGCTGTTTAAAATAAGCCATTGTTTTAATTCAGCTTTTTCTCCCATTAATTAAATTGCTTTTAATTATTTCAATTGGGATTTGAAATTTTTTCAGTAAGAAAATGCCTTTCATTAGCATATATTTGAACAGTAAAATTGCAGACCGCCACGGTAGCACTCCTGAACAAGCATTCCACTATACTAAATAGAATTTGTTCTATTATTTAATTAAACTTTATTCTGATTTAAACTATGCCACAATGAGCTGAATAGCATTGTTATTGCACAATACTCTTACTAGGTTACAGTAAGCTCTCGAACTGATCTAAGCAAATTCCTTCCAGTTGAAGATTTCGAACCAGTGCTACCGAAAGTAGTACGATAGGAGTTGTTTACTACTATTTTGTCATTCATACTCCCGTACTCCGTAAGATCGACTATGCTACTATTTTGCGCGATAACTCAAACAATGAGCACTGTGAAAGAACATTGCATGGAAAAATTTCCGAATACAATTTCATTTTCACATTTTGATAAAGTTTCTTAAGCCATTTTACGGCATTATTTAAAACTTACGCTGCAGTGATGAATTTATATTGGACATAAAATTCTTTCCAAATCTTGGCGGGAAAGCTCGTTTGTTGGTCCGAATACACAACGAGTATAGGAAGCAGCAATTAGGCCATACTACGAATACATATACCAAAGAACAAAAAAGGGCCTGCATATAATGTAAACAAGGCAGGGACAGAAAATATTCAATATATTTGAAATTTTAACCAAAAAAATCAACAAGTTGAAAACAATTTTAACTATACCCACGTATTTGTGTAGGACACAGTAATTTACAATGAGTTTTATTTTTCGACTTTAACTAATAAAGATTAAAAATTATAATTAATATTTGAGTTTTAATTTTTCGCTCAAAAGTAATTATTAATACTTCATTCTTATTTTTTTTCGATCAAAAATAATGATTATATTGTGATTTTTATTTTTTCGCTCAAAGATAATAACTATTATTGAGTTTTATTTTTTCACTTAGGAATAATGATCATTCGAAAAACTCAAAAGCTATACTAGTGTGACTTCCGACGTATCCTTTTCAGAGTCCCAAAATTTTCAAGCCAACATTTCAGTAAGTTGCGTCTGTTTGGCCTTTTGAATTATATAAATAATCATTATTTTTAAGTGGAAAATAAAACTCAAAAATAATGATTATCTCTGAGCGAACAAATAAGAATCATAAAGTAACCATTATTTGAGATGGAAAATAAAAATCATAAAATAATGATTAAATGCTGATTTAAATTATTTTACTCATAATTATTACCGTCCCTGAAATAGGGTCATGTATTCCAACCGCAGGAAGCAGTTTGTGCCTCGGGAAGTGGCCACTTAGGAATTCCGAAAGCTGTCTGCTGTACTACTTGCTTAACGAAGCAGCCCCTTGAATCCTCACAGTCATTACAGAGTGCTATTTATAAGTGGTTGCGGGCTCAGAAATGCCCCATTTCACTCCAATAAGATTCAGTAGACAGTGCAAATCGTGCAAGCGGCTACAGCTTTTACTTCAGTACCTAAGGGTATTGGATTTGATTGGATTGAAGTAGACTGGAATGAATTGTAGAGGATATTTTAAGAACTAAGCAGTTTTTTGAGGGAATTTTAATGAGCCATTTACAATACAACGAAGCCAAAAATATGGCGCTTTAGCCTAGCGAAATGTTATGCAAAGGGTGGCGCAAAATTAATCACCCTTCCACTTAATCACTTCTTTCTTTAAGGCTACTTGCAGCCGCGGGTTTATACCAACAAGTCTGAGATAAGGATTAAGGAGAATATTTTACAGAAAAGCGAATAGTTATCACCGGTTATCTTGCGGAAGCTCATGGAAAATGCGATAAAACGGATATCATCTATTCCACTTAACAGAAAAAAAATGCAAAGGATTACCATCACTCAATGAAAGCAAATACCTAGCTAGATCTACTGAAGTTTATACTACCATTGATTTACCAACCAGCAGCCCTTCGGAACCTCCCAGTCATTTCTAAGCGAAGTATGCCTAAGCCCAATTCGTGAAGTTTCTCATTTTCGGGTAAAAGTAAAACAAATCCCTTATATTTTCCTGCATAGCATATATTTTATTCGAGATTGTTATTATCGAACTAACTAATTTGGATGTTATTAGATGGCTGACCAAGGCCGTGAGTGTAGCTTAGTTTCACTACAGACATGTAAGCTTTTACCTTTCCACCTACTTTGTCATGGCCTAGAGGATTGCAAATACCTGGGCTTGGAATAGCGATGCATATTCCGAAGAGACAAGAGAAGTTTATACCCATTACCTTCCATTTAGACTCTACATTTAAAACCCGGTGCCAGTTTTGGGGACATCTACCATCTATGCTACGATGCATGCTAGGTGTAAGGGTTAAGCCAGCAATCACTCTCAGTAGACTCAACTTTGTTGTATCTTTGCAGCAAAGGCAATTATGGTATACTATCTTTTGGTTCTGAAAATACATTAAGCACCAAATCTAGCGCCAGGTGATCGTTTTTTGAAGCTTTGTAAGCAGATTTCTAAGCTAAATCATAGATTTTGAAGTGTGTTACATTTTTTGAGAAAACACTGGAAATATATCTTCCGACGTATACGTAGGCAGTCGACCCAACAGCCTCTAATTACTAGCTTCTCGAGCAGGTTATTGACTGCATATATTTATTCAATAGCCATGATGGAAATGCAAATGTTTCAATGAAAATGAATTAGTACCCAACATGCGCAGTCCAATCATAATTTTTCATCATTCAACTGTGTGAAATTTCTCATTTTTACATAAATTCGTCTCATTTATGGCACATACATATATATAGTAGCACCTAATTAATGAAACTACTTATCAGCTAATGAATTAGTTTATTAGCAAATCTACATATGTACTGTGTAGCCTACATGCATAAATATTTATATTAATAGCAGCTGATACCAATTTAAGTAGATACATAACTAACGAAACTAATTAATTTAAAAAAAAGTTGCTATTTTGCAACAACCACCGTAGCTTTATTAACCATATATAATTAATATGCAAGCCGTAAAATATTTTTTTCTCATCGAACTTCTTGAGAATATGGCATTTCATAATTTGCAAAGTCTTGAAAAGAAGCAGGAAGTTTATTACTACTTGCTGTGCATAAAAAAACAAAATATTTTTCAAACTCCATAAAGACTTGCACAAACCTTTTCACAGCATCACTATTAACGAGTTAGTTGTAGCGCACAAAACACAACTAATGGGCAACACAAACTCCTTTCAACATTAGTTGCTTATACGAGTACTTGTATTTGTGGCACTGAGTATGGAGGTTGTTTTTATTGATTTTCTGCGAAATACATCACCGGACAAAAACAAATAAAAAATAATAGTAATATTCAAAGCATTATTGCAATTGTCTATGCTACGTACATATGTACCTACGTGTGAGTAGACTAACTTGTTCCCCACCCTAATGAGCTGGTTATTGAAGTTCGTTGCTTAAGTCTTTTGTAACGCTTTTACTCAATTAAGTATTGAACATGAATATTGAAATTAAAATTAAAATTGAACACAACATGCAGTAATAGAACAATAAGCAGAACGAATAACGCAAATTGTGTTTAGTGAGAATATTTTCGTTTTAAAGTATGAAAACATATATACAAACATATGTATGTATGTGCATACCTACAGTGGCAGTGAAAACATATGCAATGAAGTGAATATTTTATAAAGTCTAATTTAAGGGTAAAAATTATTATATTTTGATTAAGCTTAGTATTTCTATGCTGCAAAAGTTTGTAAAGGTGTCAAGTCACTAGATTTTCTCATCAATAAATGCAACTTCATCAAAAGATTTGACATAGTCAAATATTCAATGGTCAAAATAAGAGCCACAAAAGCAGGAAACATGAAATTTTATTTTATAAAACAAGTAGCAAATTCGTGATTGGCATTGGCCATAAAATTATTAAAAAAAAACTCGGATATTATATGTAGTTTCCCAGACGTCATCCCATCCTCTGAAAAGTTTTCCAGACTTGTTGTGGTTTTCGTAGTCGATCCTTTGATTTACAATTTTTCAAAACATTCACCACCTTAGGAGGAAGCCACTAAAGTCAAAAAATGTTATAGTGGAGTATAGACATGCGCAGACTCTTCGAAGGAACAAATGTCAAAAATACATTGTTTGAAATGAAATGTTGGTCTGACGTTTTTTATTTCCATATACATATGTATATAGTTGTAGAGGATAATAAGAATAAAAAATTAGAAACCAAATAAAACACATGGTGTCCCTTGTCCCTACGGTATTCCGCAAAACAACATTTTTTAACGTAAATTTAAAAAAAAATTTAATAAGTAATGGAATAAATAGAAATAAATATATGAGAGTGACGTACAAACGTGGAACGCAGGAGTACACGTATGCCCCCGCAAATAATGAAGTGGAAGTGGATCCAGTTGACAGTTCCTTTGTATTCTAAATATTATAGATATTTGTTCAGTAAATGAATTAAAAAACTATAATTATAACCGACTTCCCAAAAAGGAGAAGGTTATCAATTCGTCGAAATATTGTTTTTTTTTGTATGTTACCGCTTAACTTTCGACCACGTTAACCGATTCTTATGATTTAAATCCGATCATTTGATCATGAAGAAATCAACGATTATCTTAAATTGTTATATGAGAATTGAAGTCGGTTTTGTCTTTTGCTTAAAAATTAACTTTTTACTTAACCCTACCTCCGTTAATTTTTGACTCTATCACATGAAACCAAACAAACTGGTGAGGGTACACTGGTTGCAGGCGCACTTGACCAAAATAAGTCCGAACGCGATCGTAGCATTGCGCGACAACCTTTAGTTAAAAACAAGTAAGAAAGTCTAAGTTCGGGCGGAGCCGAACATTAAATACCCGGCGCAAGTATTAAATATGTTTTTTCACCTTTCCGAAACCTTCCGCTAGATGGTAAGCCGGGGTGTATCAATTTTGAGTAAATTAGCGTCCTTCAATTTCGAAATATTGAAGTTTCAAGCATTTCTGAAATTTACCGTTATATGAGAAGCGGCCGTTATTTTAGTCCGATTTCAATAATTTTCAACGTTTTGCTTACAAGTGGCAAGCACAATAACCACACCGGGTTTGGTACAAATTGGTAGAACGGTTACCGATATACATATATGTGATCATAAGTGGGCGGTGCCATGCCCATTTTCCAAAATTTTACCATAAACGTATTTTTTGGTAAGGAATTGTTGCAAGTATCAATTTTGAATAAATTAGCTTCAATATTTACTGATTTATCGAAGATTTTGTATTTCTCTAAATTACCGTTATATGGGATGTGGGCGTGGTTATTGACCGATTTTAAAAAGTTTCGGCAATTTTTTATGCTGTACCAGGGCCAACAACTGTGCCAAGTTTGGAAGAAATTAGTGCGGCGGTTACCGAGATATACACATGTAACCATAAGTGGGCGTGGCTACGCCCATTTTCCAAGAATTTATAATATTCTTATTTTTCGTCGAAAAATTATTGTAAATATCAATTTTGAGCGAATAATCTCCAGTAGTTACTAAAATATCGCAGTTTTCGTATTTCTGAAAATTACCGTTATATGGGAAGTAGGCATGGTTATTGAGCGATTTTAAAAATTTTCGGCCATTTAGTATGTTGTGCGAAGGCCAACAACTGTGCCAAGTTTGGAAGAAATTGGTGTAGCGGTTACCAAGATATACACATATAACCATAAGTGGGCGTGGCTACGCCCATTTTCCAAAAATTTATAATATTCTTATTTTTCGTCTAAAACTTATTATAAATATCAATTTTGAGTGCATTATCTTTAGTAGTTACTAAAATATCGCAGTTTTCGTATTTCTGGAAATTACCGTTATATGGGAAGTGGGCGTGGTTAAACTCCGATTTCGCCCATTTTCAATACCAACCTACCTTGGATTAAGGGAAACCTACATACCAAATTTCGTTAAGATATCTCAATCTTTGCTCGAGTTATCGTGTACACGGACAGACGGACAGACGGACAGACGGACAGACGGACAGACGGACAGACGGACAGACGGACGGACAGACAGACATGGCTTAATCGATTTCTTTTTTCATCCTGATCATTTATGTATACATTTGTCTATATCTATCTCGATTCGTTTTGGCTGTTACAAACAACCGTTATGTGAACAAAATTAATATACCCTTGTGCACAAGTGCGCTCGGGTATAATAACGGTTTTCCACGTTGCGATCCATTTCTTTTTCTCAACAGAATATTTTAGAGAGTAAAATTTTGCGTATGCGATTTTCTTTCTGTATGAAAAAGTCCTGGAGAAGACTATTTTTTTTTTGTATCTTTACCAACAGTTTTATAAACATTTACCTTTAAAAATTATTTTTAAATAAATCAAACCTATGCTCTTGAAGAGTTTTTAATAACAATAAAAATTACTGTTGAATTGTCAAAATCGGTCAATTAGATCGTCTGTAATTGAATTTTGAATTAAAACGAAAAAAAACACTTGTCGATATATAAGAAAAAAAAAACATTTTTTTTGTAAAATCAAAGTTAGACATTTGTTTGCATTGGCAATAGCTATGAAAAAAATACCATAGCTGATTGGAAATAAAATATCACATAATTAAAGAGGCCCGTTTCAGAAATTCTGACTTATGAAATAATAATGCGTTTTTCGCAAATGAATAAAATCTTTTTTCACTATCTTTTTTTTATTTTTGAAGTTTTATTTATGCTAGGAGTGCCAGTTACTGTCGAAACTCTACCGTTTTTCTAGTTTTTAAGACCCTTGCAGAGAAAAATCTGCTGCTTTGGAACTAAGACCTGACTACAATTTTTTATATCTTTTAAGGTTTTTGGAGGACTTTGACAGGACTTGGAATTGACCCGATACATTCCAGTTCGTCGATAAATTTCGATAATTTGATACATATCGATAACTCAATGACACGACAAAATTCGATAAGCATTGATTACTCCTTAGACTTATATAACTTTAAAAATTCGATAACTTGATATATGTATTTTGAAAATCCAAAAAAAACAGCACTTTAATAAATAGAAATTCGAGTAAATCAATAAATATCGATAACTCGATAAGTTGAAAGAACTCGATGCATTACGTTAAATCGATAAATTCGCTAGCTCCATAAATAATGATAATTCAATAAATATTGATAACTTGATAAATTTCATTAACTTGGCAAATTTCGATAATCCCATAATTGTTTATAGCTCCATAACTATCCGTACATCTCGACAACTAATTTTCTGTGTATACAAAATTTCGACAACCCAATAAGAATTGATCGATTTGAATAATTGGGTACGTTGCGATAACTCCACAAATTTCGATAGCTATAAATATCTTTGTACGACTGAATTAATTTCGATTTCTATAGAAAATTTTTAATTTAAAACACATCGATCTTTTCTTTGATCCCGTGCATCGAAATGTACGTCATATTTTTCAATACATCAGTCGATGCATCGATTTACATAGAATTTTCCAGATATTACTTCACAAGCGAAAATACAAATACAAATGTAGAAATACGAAAGCTATAGAACCGTTAGTTCTCAAACTTGGTAGAAGACATGAGTGCAAAAGTGAGGCCCTAGAAACGTAGATATAAATGCATATGTTTTTACCACTACTGTATATGAAAATATTTGCAGTTATAATATAAAACTCTGTACTTTATTAAATTTAACATTTAGTTACATACATACCTACATATGCATGTAGGTGAAAAACGTCAACTAGCGACGATGTTTTACAAAATCTGGAAGCTAAATTTTATCTTCAAATGTTACCATGAAATATTGCACATCAGGAGTTGAGCCATCAAAAACAACAATAAATATAAATTACAATAAGAAATGAAAATAATAAAACGTGCGCTTACCCAGTGGGTTAGTGTTACGTGTAAGTAAGTAAAACTTCGTTCATAAAGAGAATAATGTAATAAATTACAGGAGAAACACCTTTGCTTCACAATCAAACATCTGTACATACACATACATACATACATGCATTCGAAAAAGAAAACAGAAAAAAAATAAAACTTTTTCAACAATTTGCACTAGTAAGTGTAAGTGTAATTTTAAGTGGTGGCAAACCCCTTTAGGTCGTCGAAAGCGTCATGGCATGGCAGCTAGCTAACTAACAACTATCGGCAAGCAACTACTAGTCGCTCGTAGTGTTGACGCTTTGAGTGTGGCCTGTCACTAAAAATAGAATCTGCCACACTGTTATATACATGTATTGCCAGTGGCAAAACAGACCCAACAAACATTTAAATTTGAGCTAACTTGTGGTTAAGTTAAGATTATTTAAGCTATTTTTTCAAATCTCGCATTTGTTTCTCAACAGTACCTCAAGTGGAGAATCATAGCGTTTTAAATATAAAGCAAATTTTTTATTGTATGAAAATGGGACTGTTTCTCAAGTTGAGAAAAAGTTAGTTATCAACTTGAACTCCAACGAGGTACTCTAAACTAAAATTTTGAAAATAATGTTATTTACATCTTTTTGGCGACCGTGGCTCAATATGTTGGATTTCAACTTGAGAACTATAAATTTCTCCAAATTTCTCTAAGGATTGAAAATGATGTTGGATATCAACATGAGAATTATAAACTTCTCCAAGGCTTGAGAACAATTGGACAACCATGTTGGATATAAAATGAGAACTATATGTACATCTCTCAAAGATTGGATAATTATTTTTATCTTTGTTGGGTTTTTCTTTGTGCTATTAAAATATGACTATTTCCCAAGTTGGGAAAAAGTTAATTTTCAACTTGAACTCCAATGTTATTCTCTAATTAGTCTCAAACATATCCTTAAAATCCTTAAATTAAATTACCAAAATAATTTCTCCCTGTTTTGTTGAAACGACATAGAAAATTTTACATTTTATTTTATTTTTTACCCCTTTTGTAATAGTTAAATAAATATATTATTACAATAGATCAGTTTGTGAAGAAAATTATTTTTCACAAGTTGTTGAGATGAACCAGTCCAAGGTTACAGATGAATATTGGAGATGAATTTGAGAATAATGTTGGATATTTATCAACTTGATAAATATGAATTTCTCCAAGGTTGGAAAAATATTTTTTTAGAGTTGGTTGGGTACATTACTTTCGACTTCACCGCTGTTTTTTTTTTGCGAGCAAAAGGTTTACAGTATGGCTGCCAGATGACTGAAGGGGTAAGTGAATGGCATGCGCGCAAATTATGGGAGCAGTTAGAGCGGCGAATGGTTGCTGCTGCACGTGTGTATCCCTTAGTCCCCTCTGTACTCCCTCGCACATTCACCGACACACACGAACACGCCGGCACTAAATAGCATTTTGTGGGTGAGCTTTGTTGTGCGATTTTGATAGCTTCAGCGGTGAGCTTATACACACTTGCTGTCCACTTTGGCTTTTAATTGTACGCGCACGACGTTTACACACAAGCATACATGCATCAGCAATGCCAGCTGGAGCAGAGTGTTGCCATATGCGTTTTGAAAAGTTGTAGGGATTCGTTGAAACTAGCTACTTTTGCTGGAAAGTTTTCGAACCGCCCAATCGAGCGAGATTTATATTATAGACTAAGGAGAAGTATTTCTCTGATTTAATAAAAAAAATGTTTTAAAGTTTCGAGGTATATAATTCTAATCTGGACTCAAAACCTATGTGGACCACTCATGTGAACACGCCCACATCCAAAGCTCCGAAGGCACTAAGGAAGTTCTTGGGAGTCTTGCCCAAACATTCCGAGACACTGCACCTGATCATAGAGCAGTCATCAAAGC